>NC_056733.1:670405724-670688402 GCF_019279795.1 Protopterus annectens
TACACCTACCCACCTTTCCCAACCCTCAAAACATGGGGGGAAATTCTGTACTTGCTAAACATGCACAGACAACTCTATCTGGACCATACTACACCCTTCAGAAAAAGACTAGCTGCTTGTCAGCTTTGCCCCAGGGGCAGAGGGGAAGCCCATTTCCAAGCAAACCATTTCCAAATGGATATCACACTGTTCCCAAATGTTCTTCGTGTTTCACTGCTGCAGTCATCACATTTGGGTTATCCCTGCCAGGGTAGCACCCAAATACCAGAGACTTAGTATTTCTGCGTCAGTTGCGGTTGCTTGAGGACTGACGTCAGGTCATCAGTAGTATAAAGTAAGGGAGCCGATGCCATTACACCAGTCTTTCTTGCCGTAGAGCCCGAAGCAGAAGGAATTCGCATGAGTGCCGGTAGGCTGCTACCTGAGTTTTCTTCTACAGAATTGAAGTTGAAGTCTTCGAAAGCTAAGTACCCCATTGGGGATCCTTTTTTCTTGCACTAACCAATGACAAAGTTAATTGTCTCGCCTGTGGAAAGCAAATACCACGCCAAGACTTCCACTCTTACTGCGTCACTTGTTTAGGCCCAGACCACGAAGTCCTCCGCTGTTGCTTCTGTGCTTTGTTCACCAGAACTATCCGTTCAGCCCTTATTGTAGCCAGATATTTTCGCTTAGTTCTCTAATTCTGATATGGCTTCAGGAAGCCATCCAACAGCAGATCTTCTGAAAAAACTTAGATACAGACCACATAGGTCCATACCCATTGATGCTTTCGTTAAGCTAGTCTCAGTTCTTCAGTACTCATTGAGGCACTTTTGCAGCCCCTGATGCCCACTTCTGTTTTGCAGGCTACTGCTGAGACCTTTTCGAAGTCCGGTATGCCGCAAAACTTTTTCGACTAAGGATCCTGCGGTTGTCTCTACCTTGGGTGGGTCCAGAGCTGCTGAGCAGGCACTGTCTTCTGAGGAAGGTGTTCACACTACCAAATCTAGAGTCTTTTGTGACTACCGTTCTTTCAAAAAGTGAGTTTCTTAGGCCCAGGGTACAAACCACACCCAAGATACTGACTACCCAGTCTCAGGTGCCTGCAGCCTTGCCTCAGTCTGAAATGCTTAAAATGGCAGAAGACCTTATGCTGATCAGGGGAAGCCAAGCTACCCCCTCGAAAAGGAAGACAGATCTGTTCCCTGTAGTTTTGTCTGAACAAGAGTCCGATGAATCTGAATATGAAGACATGCAACCCCTCTCCACTTATGAGGATTCTGATGCAGAGGATACCATTCCTTCAGCCTCTTCCCCCAGAGGATTTTTCCTTTGGGGAAACCCTGCATACTTTAAGGGAGCATTTCCAATGGGAGAGGCAGGACTACTGAAGAGACTTGGGGAATTCCTACATCTTCCATAATACAGGTCCTTGGCCATCCCCCCAGTCCTGGATGTTTTCCTCAAATCCAGCTTCACTCCTGGCGCCCTTCTTCCAGCTTCCAGAAAACCCAATAGATAGTCTCTGACTTGCACAAGTATCTTTTTAAAAATCCTACAGCTGACCCTGAGGTAATTTCTCAAGAGCCAAAAGGAATTAAAGTGACCTCTGCAAAGAATCCCACCCCCTCACAGGGATTCCCAAGCATTAGATGGGGTAAAAAAAAGGTATACACCTCAGCTACTCTTGCTATCAGGGCACTAAATTGTCAGTTCTATATGCTGGAATTTTAGCAACATACCTTGGAACTCCTTACACAGTCTTCCTTTCTTGGGCAGAATCTAAAGATTGACAAGAGTTAATGCAGTCTGCAAGTCAAGTAACTAAACTCACCTTGCACTGTGGATGCTCTGTGTTTCACTGTTGCAGTCATTACATTTGGGTTATCTGCTTGCAGGTAGCCCTCAGTCTGCCTGATTAACAAAGTCGTGGGTCCTGCGTCGGTTGCTGGGACGTCCCTTCCATGATGTCAGGGGTATAAAACATGCAGCCGATGCCATTACATCAGTCTTGCCGTGCGGTGCCCGAAGCAGAAGCTGTTCAAAAGTGCCAGTCAGCAGACTCCTGAAATTTTCATTTTCGAGTGAGTTTCAGAACCGAAATCTTTAATTACACCTCAGTACCCTGTTGGGGGGACTTTTTCTTGCTCCTTACCGATGTCAGTAAAAGTTAATTCCATTACTTGTGGAAAGCAAATACCTCAAATATTTTCATTCATACTGTATTCCTTGCCTAGACCCTGACCACGAAGAACCTTGCTGTTGGTTTTGTGCTTTATTTGATCAGTGCATTGTCTGTATATTTTCGCCTTTAAATATTTCGGTTCTCTGTTTAATTATCCAGAAATGTCAGTTAGCCAAGTGACTACTGGGATTCCAAAAAAAATGCAAAGATAGGCCGCCAAGGTCCAAAACTGCCTACGTTTCTAAGCCAGTCGCCAGTTCGCCGGTACTCTGTGTGGCTATTTCTGATTCGCAAGCCACTACTGAGACCCATTTGGAGTCCAGTATGCCATGAGATGCTTCAACTATGGAACCCGCGGATGTCTCTATACCTTGGATGGGTCCGGAACCGCTGTGCAGGCACCGGCTTATGAGGGTGTATTCAGGCCTACGGACTTGTATATTAAACCGCCTCCTTCACTTAGGCCTAAATCTCGAACCATGCC
This sequence comes from Protopterus annectens, assembly GCF_019279795.1. NCBI lineage: Eukaryota > Metazoa > Chordata > Ceratodontiformes > Protopteridae > Protopterus > Protopterus annectens. The sequence goes on from NC_056733.1 coordinate 670,408,376, forward strand.
TAAAAAACAGAAGCCCAGGCCACATGCTCAGGCCTCTTTGCCTAAAAAACAAATCATGGCTGAAGATGTAATAACTCTATAAAGGGGTAGTCAACTCCCCCTTTCTAAGAGGCCTAGGACTGAAGTTGTTTATGAATCTTATGACCAGGATTCTGTTTTTCTGATTCTTCTGATCTGACTTTGCCCTTATCTACTTATGAGGATTCTGACGCAGAGGACTCAATTCCCTCTGCTTCCCCTCCGGAGGATTTTTCTTTTGGGGGAAACCATGCATACTCGAAGCATTTCTACTGGGAAAGCCAGAATTTTTCTGATTCAAAAAGACTTGGGGATTTAATTCTCCTAACTCAGCATAGGCCTTTAGCTATTCCTCCTGTACAAGACATTGTTGATGCTTTTTCGGAATGTAGTTTGAGCCCTGATTCCTTGCCTCCTGCTCCCAGAAAACCTGACTGATACTACAGGGTCCCTGAGTCACACAGGTTCCTTTTTAAAATACCTATTGTGGATCCAGAGACTATTTCACAGGGGCCCAAGGGCATTAAGGCTTCTACTGCTAAAAATCCTACCCCTTCTGATAGACTCCAGGGCGCTGGATAGATGGGGGAAAAAGGTTACACTTCTGCAGCCTTGGCCATTAGGGCTTTAAACTGCCAGTTTCATATGTTAAAATGTCAGCAACATGTTATTGGATTGCTTAAACAGAAAATGTTGATTCCTGACTGTGTGGAAAATAAAGAATTGCAGGATTTAATGCTTTCTGCTGAACAAGTTGGAAAACTTACTTTGCAATGTGGTTTTGATTCATTAGAAGCCTCTTGCAGGGCTGTTACTGGGTATGTGCTCAGAAGGCATGCTTGGTTAAAGGAGCAATCTTTGCCTCAGCATGTTAAAGCTAAATTGTTGGATGCTCCCTTAAATCAGGACTGCCTGTTTGGCAACAAGGCTGAGGAAGTTCTTAAAGATGGAAGATGAAGCTAAATCAATGCAAACTGTTAAAGATGTCTTACAAGTTCAGCCTCCTAGATTTAGTAGGCACTGGCCCTCTATGAATTGGTCCTTTCCAGCCCTTTCCAGGTCTTAAGCCAAACCCAGACACAGCAAAAGACCCAGGATATTCATCGTGTTATACTGCTGCAGTCATAACCCTTGGGTTATCCTGCTGTCAGGTGGTCCCGCAGTCGGTCCGAGTTCCCAAGTCTTGGTCCGGTGTCGGTTGCTGTCGCTTCTTCCCTGACATCAGTGCGGCAGGGGTATATAAGATGCATCCGACACGATTTTCTTCAGTCTTTCTTGCCACGCGGTGCCCGAAGCAGTTCGCAAGTGCCAGTCGGCTGACTCCTGAGATTTTCAATTCGAATTTCAGACCGAAGTCTTCATAAAGCTAAGTACCCCGTGGGGGAACCTTTTCTTGCCCGAGTCCAATGTCAGAAAAAGTTAACAATTGCATTTCTTGTGGGAAGCAAATACCTCATAAGGACATTCTTTTTGTATTCCTTGCATAGGCCCAGACCACGATGTCACAGGTGGTCTGTTTTGTGCTAGGTTTAATTAACTATTAAATATCCGTTTGATTTCGCCCAACATTATTTTGGTAGGAAATTTAATTATACCATGCCGTCGGACCAACAGACTACTGGAATGCATAAAAAATGCAAAGATAAGGACAGGCAGCCGAAATCCAAACCGGACTCCGAGGCCTCTGCTAGGCCAGTCGCCGGCTCTCAGGTTTTCAGTGAGGCACCTACGCACAGCCCCGACATCAGATTCACAAGCGGAGATTGCTAGGCCTCCACAACCTTTACGCCCTTCCGACTCCATACCTGAAGGGGATTCTGGTGCAGTTGAAACGCCTTCAGTTGCAGAAGGTGTCATCAAACCGACTACACTCACTATTAAATCCTACGCAAAACTGAAAACTCCATTAAAAACAAAAGACTGTTCAGCAGTCTCCAGTACAAGGCCCCATGCCTGAGAAAAAGATGCTTAAGATGGCTGAAGACTTAATTATCCTAATCAGGGGTTCCCGTCCCCCTCCTGAAAAAAGGCCAAGGCAGGAGGAGGACTACACTTCCTCTGACCAGGTTTATGTTTTCTTCCTCTTCTGAGGAACAGGAATATTCCTTTCCCCCTTATGAAGATTCTGATGCTGAAGAGTCCATCCCTTCTGCATCTCCCCCAGAAGACTACTCTTTTGAGGAAACCTTCCACTGGGAAGGCCAGGATTACTCTGATCCTAAGAAAAGGCTCAGAGTTCCTCTTACTACCCCAGCACAGACCACTTGCTATTCCACCTGTTGGATATTGTGGATTATTCAGAATCTAGCCTTAACCTAGATTCATTACATCCAGCACCTGCCAAACCTGACAGATACTACAGAGTCCCTGAATCTCACAAATTCCTGTATAAAAGCCCTGTTGCTGACCCAGAAACCATTTCCCAGTGTCCCAAAGGTGTTAAGGCCTCTACTGCTAAAAATCCTGTACCCTCTGAAAAGGATTCTAGAGCACTAGACAGATGGGGAAAGAAAGTATATACCTCAGCTACTCTAGCTATGAGGGCCTTAAATTGTCAGTTTCACATGCTGAAATATCAACAATACCTGATGTCTCAATTAAAACAAAAAATGCTTGCACATACAGACCAGCCAGATTACAAGGAAATGCAAGATTTGTTGCATTCAGCTGAACAAGTGGGAAAGCCTACTTTGCAATGTGGATTTGATTCATTGGAAGCTTCTTGTAGAGCATCAGTGACGGGGTCTGTCATACGTAGGCATGCTTGGTTAAAAGAACAAGCTTTACCTGATCATGTTGAAGCAAAGTTATTGGATGCAGCTTTACACAGGATGTTTTATTTGGTGGAAAAGCAGTAGTAGTTTTAAAGAAAATGGAGGATAAGGCAAAATCTATGCAAGACGGTCAAGGATTTCTTACAGGCTCAACCCCCTCGTTTCAGCACAAATTGGCCTACCAAAAACTGGTCTTTTCCAGCTTCTGCCAGACCACATAGGGGCAGATGCATACGCCCAAGGGGCAGAGGCAAGCCACAAGGCTCTTACCAGCCTCGACAATGGAGTGCCATAACCCAAAAAGGAGGAGAAGACAGGTCTCAAACTACCCGAAGACAGACGCAATGACTTACCCCTCAGACTTCCAAGCAAAACCCTCTTGGCAGCTCCCTTGGGGGGAAAACTAACACTTTTTGCAGACAATTGGCACATCATCACAAAAGACAAATGGGTCCTAAATATTGTATCTCAAGGATACAGATTCCACTTTCACACTTTGCCAAGGATAAAAGAAATACCAAACCTGCCACCAAATCAATGGGCAGAGGCTCCAAAGCAAATTTCAGCTCTCATGGACATGAGAGCCATTCAACAGGTTCCTACACAGGAGCAAGGACAAGGGTTTTACTCAAGACTGTTTCTAGTTCCCCGAAAGGACAAAGCCTGGAGACCTATTCTGGACCACTCAATTCTAAACGCATACCTGGAAGTACCCAAATTCAAGATGCTAACACTGCAGCAGCTTCTTCCCATGCTAGGCAAGAAGGCTTGGCTAGTAACGTTGGACCTCAAGGAGGCATACCTGCATTTCCCCATCAGACAAAATTGCAGAAGATACCTCCGATTTATTGCGGGTTCAACCCATTACCAGTTCTCTGCACTGCCCTTTGGCTTGTCTACTGCGCCCAGGATCTTCACAAAATGCCTGGCACCAGTAATTGCATACTGCAGACAGAGGGATTCAAATATATCCATACCTGGACGACTGCCTTATTCAAGCAGAAAGTAAGGCATTCTATTAAAGCATCTGACATTTGTCAAAAACCTAAGATGTCCTTCAAGGATGCATCTGCAGTCATAACATATGGGTTGTCCTGCCTCAGGCAGCCCTTCGGTCGGCCGGATTCCAAAGTCTGGGTCTGGCCTCTGCTGATGTCGCACTTTCCCCGACGTCAGAGCTTCTGGGGTCTAAAGGCATCAGCCGACGCCATTTTTTTCAGTCTTTCTTGCCGCGCGGTGCCCGAAGCAGAAGCTGTTCGCAAGTGCCGGTCGGTCAGATCCAGAGATTTCAGCTACCGAAGACTTCAAAAAAAGCTAAGTACCCCGTTGGGGGCTCTTTCTTGCCTCAGCCGATGTCAGATAAAGTAAATAATTGTTTAACTTGTGGGAAACAAATACCTCATAAGGATTTCCATTCTTACTACCTTCCTTGCTTAGGTCCAGACCACGACGTATCAGCTTGTTTAGCCTGTGCCTCCTTCAACCGACTGACTCTTAGACGTCGGTCTGAGTTTGCAGAGGAATTTTTTGGAACCGCTTTTGCTTATAAAATGCCATCGGAGACTCCGACTTCGCATATGGTCAAAAAACGCAAGGAAAAGGACCGACACTCGTGGCCCATGGCTTCGGCTGAAACCACGGCTAGGTCTACCGCGAGCGTCTGTTTCAGCTGAAACAGAGTCCACGGTTATTACTACCGAAACCATACCTCCGACCACCAAGGCCAGAGAGGCCCCGGCTGAGTCTGCTTCAGAACTCCCTACCAAAGCTAGTGCTCAAGACTTGTCTGACACCATACCTTTGGACATTTCTACCCCTGCACGTGGGACAGCTAGGCCCCCAGCTTCTATGTCTATTAAGGCCTTTTCCAGGGCTAAAGCTGCCAAGCTTTCAAAAACTTTGCCTGCCAAATCTACTTCCTAGAGTCCTTCGTCTAGTTCTCAGATTCTCAGTCTTGCTGAGGACCTTATATCCCTAATTAGGGGTTCCCAACCTCCTCCAGACAAAAGACCCAGGACTGATCCCTCTGAACCTCTCTCCTCTGATTACTCCACGGATGGATCTGATTTGTCAGACCATCAGGAAGGGGCCTACTCGCCTTATGAGGATTCAGATGCAGAAGATTCTATTCCTTCGGTCTCCCCACCTGAAGAATTTTCCTTTGGGGAGGCTTTACACTCCATGAGGGAGCACTTTCAATGGCACGGTCGGGATTTCTCTGATTCTAGAAAAAGATTAAGGACTTTTTTGCATTTGCCCCAGCATAGGCCCTTAGCCATACCACCTGTTCTAACTGTAATTGATGTGTACAATGATGTCAGTACTGCTCCTGATTCTCTTCCCCCGGCCCCTGCCAAACCTGACTGATATTACAGGGTCCCGGATTCTCACTTCCACCTGTGTAAAGCCCATGCTGCAGACCCAGAAACTATTTCTCAGGGCCCTAAAGGGGTTGCAGCTACTACTGCCAAAACTCCCCTACCCTCTGAAAGAGTCTAGAGCATTAGAGAGATGGGGGAAAAAAGGTTTATACATCTGCTACTCTTTCTGCCAGGGCATTAAACTGTCAATTCCATATGATACAGTACCAAGAATTTTTGCTAGATCAGCTGAATAAGAAGCTTTCTTATCCTGAACCTTTAGACCGTAAATCCCTTCAGGATTTGGTACACAACTCTCAGGTCAGTAATCATTTCTTAAAATGTGGCTATGATGCGCTGGAGGCTTCATTTAGATCAGCTATGACTGGGGCAGTAATTCGTAGGCATGCCTGGCTAAAGGAGCAATCTTTGCCAGACCATGTCAAGGCTAAACTCCTCGATGCTCCAATGGAGAAACAAAATTATTTGGCTCCCCTGCACAGGAGATTCTAAAGAAGGTGGAAGAAAAAGCAAAATCTGTGCAAACAGTAAAGGAATTCCTGCAGGTCCAACCTCCGAGGTTCAGCAGAAACTGGCCTACAAAGAATTGGTCCTTTCCAGACACCTCCAGAGCACAGAGGGGCAGGAACAGACGCCCTAGAGGCAGAGGTCAATCAAAGGGTGCCTACAGGGGCCGTCAGTGGCAGCCTGCCAACCAGAGGAGTAGTGCCACAGCTACAACTACAACCACTACCACAGGACAGACCCAATGACTTGACTCTGATTCCGCCTACCAGGGATCAACTGGAAGCTCCCTTGGGCGGAAAGCTGGCTCTATTCTCGAAAAACTGGCATTGCATTACAAAGGATACATGGACATTGCAAACAATAGACAAAGGATACAGGTTTTACTTCCACACTTTGCCAAAAAGGGACGGAATGCCAAACCTTCCACCAAACCAGAAGGCAGAGACTTTAAGACAAATAAGCAGTTTACTTCAGATGAAAGCTATAGAAAGGGTACCATCTATAGAACAAGGCCAAGGATTTTACTCCAGACTATTCCTCGTACCAAGAAAAGAAAACCAATGGAGGCCTATTCTCGACCTGTCCGCACTGAACACATATCTCATTGTGCCAAAATTCAAAATGCTGACCCTACAGCAACTTCTTCCCATGATGGGCAAGGAGTTTTGGCTGGTGACTCTAGATCTCAAGGAGGCATACCTGCACGTCCCTATCCGACCAGATTGCAGAAGACACCTCAGATTTCTTGCAGGATCAGAGCATTATCAATTCTCAGCATTGCCCTTTGGCTTATCTACTGCGCCCAGAGTACGAAATGCCTGGCATCAGTAATTGCACATTGCAGACTTCAGGGAATTCAAATTTATCCATACCTGGATGACTGCCTAATACAAGCGGACAACAAGAAAAAATTGTTAAAGGACTTGGCCTATGTCTTACACCTGCTACAGGCCTTGGGATATACAGTCAACATCCAAAAGTCAAGACTAGTACCATCCCAAAGGATAACCTTTTTGGGTGCGGATCTGGACACAATCACTCAGATGGCTTTTCTCACAGAAGAAAAACAAAAACAACTTCCAGATTATTTCATGATTTTGACAAGACAAACTCAGCTTACTGCAAGGAAAGTCCTGCAGGCCCTGGGTTACATGGCATCCTGCATAATCTTGATCCTACATGCCAGGCTGCATATGAGGAAATTGCAATGGTACCTAAGGAATGTATGGTCTCAACACAGTCACAGTCTAGAAACCATGATACCAATCATTCCATGCCTTCAAAAGGAATTCCTGTGGTGGGCTCAGGCCTGCCAGTCCAACAGAGGGTTGCCTTTCAACAAGCCAAAAACAAGGCAGACCATCACCACGGACGCCTCAGACCGAGGATGGGGAGCACACATGGAGGACAACTGCATCCAAGGCCTATGGCCTCAAGGGCAGCTAAGCATGCACATAAACCAAAAGGAAATGCTGGCAGTGAGGCATGCAATCGAGGCATTCAAACCATTCCTCCAGCAAGGACATCTGTTAATAAGGACAGACAACACCACGGTCATGTGGTACATAAACAAGGAGGCACACATTCCTACCCTCTATGCCGGATGGCAATGAATCTGTGGAACCTATGCCTGAATCTCAATATCCAGCTGCAGGCCAAATTCGTACCAGGAAAAGAGAATTCACTAGCAGACAGCTTAAGCAGAACCACCACGGATGCACACGAATGGATGCTGCATCCAGACATCTTCAAACTCGTAACAAAGAAATGGGGAATGCCAGAGATAGATCTGTTTGCCTCCCCACTCAACCACCAACTGAAGAAATTCTGCTCAAGGACGTACCACCCACAAGCCTGGAGGGTGGGCTCTCTCTCAGCTGGAATGCCCTAACAGTATATGCCTTTCCACCTCTCCCATTGATGTACAAGGTTCTACTGAAGATCAGGGAGGAACAGCCAAAGGTGATACTAATAGCTCCGGACTGGCCAAGACAACACTGGTATCCGCTACTGAGAAGCATGTCTCAGGCGAACTCATGGCCTCTTCCCCTATGGCCTCTTCTAACGCAGAACAATTTCAAGACCCTGCATCCAAACTTGAAAACATTGCAACTAACTGCCTGGAAAATTCCTTAAAACCAAACTGTTTTATCTCAGAGGGTGAAGGACATTATCCTGGAGGCTCGCAGGCCTTCCACAAGGAAGACATACTCAGCTAAATGGAAGAGATTTCTCATTTGGAGCACATCAAAGAGCACAGATGTCAGTGGCAAACCTAGCACACATCCTAGAATACTTAGCAGAATTGTTCCACAATGGCCTGTCTTATTCTTCCATTAAGATTAATGCTTCAGCAATTTCAGCAGAATACAATATGGATCCACCTATCTTCTCTCACCCTCTTCTCAGACAATTTTTGAGAGGGATCAAAAATGTTAAACCTCCAAGGAGACCCCCTCTACCTGCATAGGATCTCAATTTTGTGCTGGAAAAATTGACATTACCTCCTTTTGAGCCAGCAGCATCAGCAGACCTACAGTTTTTATCTTGGAAAACTGCTTTTCTTCTGGCAATCACTTCAGCAAGAAGAGTATCCGAGTTGCGGGCATTAATGGCAGTGCAGCCTTTCTTATATTCCACCAGGATAGTCTCACTGAGAACCAATCCCACTTTCATGCCAAAGGTGGTATCCAGGGTATCCTTGAACCAAGCCATTCATTTGCCTACATTCTTCCCTAACCCACAGAACAAAGGAGAAAAACTTTTGCACACCTTGGATATACACAGACAACTGCGCTACTATCTGGACAGAACTAAAACCAACAGAAAAACTGACCAACTTTTTGTAGCATATGCAACTGGGGTGCAAGGAAGAGCAATTTCCAAACAGACAATTTCAAAATGGATAGGAAATTGCATTCGCTTTTGCTACTTTCATGGAAAGACAGCTCCTGAAAATATCAGGCCGCATTCCACAAGGGCCACAGCCACCACTACAGCTTTCCTACGAGGGGTGGCTACCAAGGACATTTTAAAAGCTGCTACTTGGAGCTCCGTGCATACATTTGCCAAGCATTACAATCTACCTTTATACTCCAGATCCCGAGCAGGGTTTGCAACTGCAGTTCTGCAGGGGATCTTAACTACACCATCCTTCTCTTAGTACCTCCTCCCCCAGTTTGGCTATGGTATTCTACCCATATGTTATGACTGCAGATGCATCCTTGAAGGACATAGTACAGTTTTGTACCTACCATAAATGTAGATGTCCGATAGGTATGCATCTGCAGTCAGGATTACCCACCCTCCTTCCCAAGTGTGGTATTCCTAGGGTGCTTACCCCTCTTTCAGCTAGCTGGGGGAATCTATTATGGTGTATTTGTTTGTATGTATATATATATATATATATATATATATATATATAATTTGCTACTGTTTGGAACTTTTCAGCATTTATCCAAATTTAGCCTTCCTAGAGGGCACCTGGCATCTGGGGCAAGAAACACTGAGGAAAATGGCATCTGCTGATGCCTTTATACCCCAGAAGCTCTGACGTTGGGGAAAGTGCGACATCAGCCGAGGCCAGACCCAGACTTTGGAATCCGGCCGACCGAAGGGCTGCCTGAGGCAGGACAAACCCATATGTTATGACTGGAGATGCATACCTATCGGGCATCTACATTTATGGTAGGTACAAAACTGTACTTTGCCTAGGGTACACAGTAAACGAAAAGAAGTCAAAACTAGTGCCCTCATATTCTTGGGTGCCAGCTTAAATACAATGGCCCAGATGGCTTCTCACGCCAGACAAACAAGGACAACTGACTCAATACTTCAAAATGATGGCAACAAAGACCCAACTCCCTGCAAGAAATTCTACAGGCCTTGGGATTCATGGCATCTTGCATTCTATTATATTTGCAAAACTGCATATGAGGAAATTACAATGGTATCTAAAAAGCGTATGGACCCAACACAGCCACAGCTTGGAAACAATAATTCCACTCATTCCCTGCCTTCAACAGTTTCTATGGTGGGCTCAGGCATGTCACCTCAACAAGAGTCCGCCTTATACCTTACCCACAGCCAGGCAAACTATTACAACAGATGCATCGGATTATGCTTGGGGAGCACACATGGCAGGACAGTGTATTCAGGGCAAATGGTCTGCAAGCCAAAGGCATCTACATATCAATCAAAAAGAGATGCTAGCTGTACAAAATGCCCCAACAGCTTTCAAGGACCTCCTACATCCAGGACAGCTCCTAATAGATGGACAACACCACAATGATGTGGTACATAAACAAGCAAGGGGGGAGACACTCCTACCCCCTATGCAGACGAGCAATGATCTTCTGGAACACAGCACTGACCTACCAAGTTCAACTACAAGCACAATTCCTGCCAGGAAAGAAAAACACACTGGCAGACTAAGCAGAAACATCACAGATCCTCACGAGTGGAAACTAGATCCACAAGTATTCGTAATAACTCAAAAATTGGGGAGCCCAGACATCTGTTTGCTTCCCCTCAAAACTACCAACTATGGAAATTCTGCACAAGGACATACCACACACTAGCTTGGAAAGTGGACGCACTCTCATTCAGTTGGAAAACATTGACAAGTGTATGCCTTTTCTCCACTGCCCCTTCTGGCAAAGGTGCTGCTGAAAGCCAGGTTAGAGAGGCCACAAATGATGCTCATTGCTCCAGACTGGCCACGCCAACACTGGTAGCCAATACTAAGGAACATGGCTCAAGGCCCACCATGGATTTTGCCTACAATCCCTCACCTGCTCACTCAGCAAAACAGATTCTACACAGCCAGCTCAAGACTTTAAATCTAGCTGCATGGCAAATTGGCTAAACAACCAGTCAACACTTCTTTCTAAAGCTGTGATGGATGTCATTCTGGAGGCCAGGAGGCCCAGCACCAGGAAAGTCTATTCAGATAAATGGAAAAGATTCTGCGCCTGGAACCAGGCTAAAGGCCAAACTCCCCTTGTCCGAAATATTCTGCAGGTTCTTCAATATTTAACTGAGATGTTGCACAAAGGGCTTTCCTTATCTGTTAAGATCCACGCCTCAGCTATTTCAGCTCAATACAACATGGATCCTCCTATATTTTCACATCCATTACTAAGACAGTTCCTCAGAGGGGCTAAGAACATAAGACTGCCCCTGAGAGCACCAACACCAACTTGGGATCTCAACTTTGTTTTGGAAAAGCTTACACTTCCACCCTTTGAACCAGTTTTCACAGCTGATCTACAGTTCCTTTCATAGAAAACTGCCCTGCTGCTAGCAATAACTTCAGCACGAAGAGTCTCAGAACTACAGGCCCTAATGGCAGTGGAGCCTTTCATCATTTTTCATCAAGACTGTCTCTTTACGGACTAACCCTTCCTTTATGCCAAAGGTGGTGTGCCCCTAAACCAATCCATTCATTTTCCCACCTTTTATCCAAACCCCCAGAACAAAGGGGGAAGGCTCCTACACTCTTTGGACATTCACAGGCAATTACGTTACTACTTGGATAAAACTAAGGCTTTCAGAAAAACTGACCAGCTCTTTGTATCTTATGCTGCAGGATCTCAAGGAAAAGCCATCTCAAAACAGACCATTTCAAAATGGCTAGGAAATTGTATCAGTTTCTGCTACACGCACCATGGGAAATCTGTGCCTGGTGACATCAGGCCCCATTCCATCAGGGCTATAGCCACATCAACAGCCTTCCTCAGAGGGGTACCAACCAAGGATATTTTGGAGGCTACAACTTGGAGTTCAGTGCACACCTTCAAGTACCATCACTTACCTCTATATTCTAAAACTAGAGCTGGCTTTGCCACTGCAGTTCTGCAGGGCCGACTAGCCTCTCCAATCCCTGTTTAGTTCCACCACTCATCCTTAGCTTTGGGATTCAACCCAAGGGTGATGACTGCAGCAGTGTAACACTATGAACATAGTACAGTTTTGTTCCTACCATAAATGTAGATGTTAGTGTCCACACTGCTGCGGTCAAGGTTACCCTCCCTCCATCCCCTCTGAACTAGCTGGTCTTAGCTATATCTTTCTATCCTATACAACCTCTGTGGTGTATTTGCTTATGACTGAAGGTATTGTTTTGTTTTTATATGTATATTTTTATATAGCAATATGTATTGCCTACGTATTGGGGGCACCTGACATCTGGAGCAAGAAAAACTGAAGAAAATGGCGTCTGATGCATCTTGTATACCCCTGCCGCACTGACGTCAGTGAAAAAGCGACAGCAACCAACGCTGGACCAAGGCTTTGGAACTCTGGCCGACTGCGGGGACCGCCTAACGGCAGGATAACCCAAGGGTGATAACTGCAGCAGTGTTAACACTCAACATCTACATTTATGGTAGGTACAAAACTGTACTTTTCTGTCCCAAAGGAGAGACAGGACTAAGCAGTGGGGGGGCCTCCACTTCCAAATCTGGGAGTAATAAGACTCCCCTCTATGATGAACTGTCTCAGTGACTTCCATTTAAAATTTCCAAGCACTTATCAACTGACTGCCCCTTTGGGGGGGAAAGATTGCTCTTCATGCAAAGAACTTGAAACTCATTACCCAGGACAAATGGGTTTTAAATAGTGTCCCAGGGATACAGATTTCACTTCCACACGTTGCCAACACCAAGCAGGTGGCTGAACTTACCCCTCCAAATCAGTGGGCAGAGATACAGATTTCACTTCCACATGTTGCCAACACCAAGCGGGTTTCCGAACCTACCCCCCAAATCAGTGGGCAGAGGCTTAAAAAGTACTTTCTCTCAAGCATGGGGGCTGTTCAACTGGTACTGGAAGAGGACGATTTCTACTCTAGACTTCCTGGTACGCAGAAAAGACTATTCATGGCCTCCTATCCTAGACCTGTCTAAATTAAAGATGCTGACACTCCAATTACTTCCTATGCTAGGCAAAGATGCCCGATTGGCAGCACTAGATTTAAAAGAAGCATACCTGCACATCCCAATTACGGAATCTTGCAGAAGATACCTACACTTCAAAGAAGGCTACATGCACTTTTCAGTTCTCTGCACTGCCCTTTGGCTTATCTACTGCACCCAGGGTATTCAAAAGTGCCTAGCTCCAGATTTTGCAGGCAAAGAAATATTCAAATAACCCATACCTGGACAATTGTCTAATTCTGGCAGAAAGCCAGGACATACTTTTGAATTATCTGGCCTTTATTCAAAGGATTCTAACTTGTCTGGAGTACACCTGAAATGAAAAGAAATCACACCTGGTACCCAGTCAACAAATATTCCCGAGAGCAAGCTTGAATACAATTTCCCAGATGGCTTGCCTCACGCCAGAGAAACCGATTCATTTGACAACCTACTTCAAACAAGTGGCCACAAAAACCCTGCTATCTGCAAGACCAATACTGCAAGCCTTGGTGTTCATGGCCTCCTGCATTCTTCTAATCCCATATGCAAGACCGCATATGAGGAAACTACAGTGGTATCTAAAAAGCCTAAGGTGTCAACATTCTCAGGATCCAGAAGCAATGATTCCTATCATACCTTGCCTACACGTAAAATTCCTTTGGTGGGCAGAGGCCTGCCACCAGAACTACCTTTCACACCACCCCCTGCCACCCAAACCCTAACAGACTATGCACGGGGGGCTCATCTGGCAGGGAAGTGCATTCAGGGCAAATGGAACCCAAGTCAAATGCACCTGCATATCAATCAAAAAGAAATGTTAGCTGTATAGAATGCTCTGACAGCCTTCAAGGACCACATTCTTCCAGGACAACTTTTGGTAAAGACGGACAACACCATTGTTATGTGGTACATAAGCAGACTAGCCATGGCATTGTGGAACACAGCCTTGAGCTACCAAGTGCACCTACAAGCTCAATTCCTGCCAGGAAAATTAAATACACTGGCAGACGGACTAAGCAGAAACCTCATGGACCCACACGAGTGGAAACTGGAACCAAGGATTTTCAACATGTTGAAAAGCAAATGGAGTCCAGATATAGACCTGTTTGTCTCTCCCCAGAACTACCAATTGGACAAATATTGCACAAGGACTCCCCGCAAGCAAGCCTGGAAAGTGAATGCTCTGTACTTCAGCTGGAAAAAACTATCGGTCTATGCCTACCCCCCTTTGCTTTCAATAGTATTACTAAAAATCAAACCGGACAAACCAAGGATGATTTTGATTGCTCCAGACTGGCCATGCCAACACTGGTACCCCCTCCTGCGCAGTCAGTTATCCCCATGGCACCTGCCTCAGACTCCTTCCCTGTTGTCTCAGCAGGAGAACCAGATTCTGCACACTTAGCTTCTAACACTGAACTTTGCAGCCTGGCTAATTACATAATCTCTCCTCTGCCATCCCTTGGTAAACCTGTGATGGATATCATTTTAGAGGCAAGGAGGCCTGGTACTAGAAAACCGTATGCTGAAAAATGGAAAGGATTCTGTGCCTGGAACCAATCTCAAGGGATGAGCACAGCAGCACCCAAGTTACCTCAGATTTTACAATACTTAACTGAGATGCTTCACAAGGGCCTGTCTTTTTTTTCCTTCATTAAAATCCATGCCTCTGCCATTTCAGTGCATTATAGCACAGAACCTCTCTTCTCTCATCCACTGCTCAAGCAGTTCCTCAGAGGAGCCAAAAATTTGACCTCCCAGGAGCGCTCCAACCCCAGCCTGAGACCTTCTCTTTGTTTTGGAGAAACACTCTCTACCTCCTTTCAAGCCAGCTGCTACTTAAGACTTAAAATTTCTTTTGTGGAAAACTGCTTTCCTTTTAGCAATCACTTCAGCTAGAAGGGTATCTGAATTACAGGCCATTATGGCCATGGAGCCTTTCATCTTTTATGCGGACAGGGTGTCCCTCAGAACCAATCCATCCTTCATGCCCAAGGTGATATCCAGTGTGGCTCTTAGTCTATTCGTTTGCCAACCTTCTTTCCCAATCCACAGAACAAAGGGGAACAGATACTGCATTCCATGGATGTGCACAGACAACTTAGATTCTACTTGGACAGAACTAAACCTCAAAGGAAATCTGAACTGCTGGTGGCATTTGCTGCAGGGGCAGAGGGGAAGGCTATTTCAAATCAAACCATTTCTAAATTCTGCTATAAGCACCATGAAAACCTATCCCCCAGGGGATCAAACCTCACTCCACCAGGGCTGCATCTACCTCTACAGCCTTTCTCAGAGATGTCCCTACCAGGGACATCCTAGAAGCTGCTACATGGAGCTCTGTGCATACTTTCACCAAGCATTATTTGCCAATTTTCTCTAAATCAAAGCTGGCTTTGCCACTGCAGTCTTGCAGGGCCTTATAGCTGGTCCTAATGCTATCTAAATTCCTCCTCCCAATCATAGCTTTGGGAATATACCCAAATGTGATGACTGCAACAGTGAAACATGAACATCAGCTGTGTACACCTACTGTAAATGTAGATAGTGTATTCACTGTTGCAGTCCTGGTTACCCTCCCTCCAACCCCCTAACTTCTTTTGGCTATAGCTCTACTTTAAGTTTTTTTTTTTTTTTGGTGTATTTGCTTTTTTGTTTGATCATTGTACTTTATTTAATTGCTCCCCATTAGGGGGGCACCTGACATCTGAGGCAAGAAAAACTGATGTAATGGCATCTGCTGCATGTTTTAAACCCCCTGATGTCATGGAAGAAGGGACAGCAACTGACGCAGGACCCAAGACGTTGTTAATCAGGCTGAGGGCTACCTGCAAGCAGATGACCCAAATGTAATGGCCAACAGTGAATGCACTCTAACATCTACATTTATGGTAAGTGTACACATCTGTACTTTTTGATGCCCTAGAATCTTCTTGCAGGACAGCAGTCACTGAATCTGTCATAAGGCATGCATGGCTTAAAGAATAGCCCCTTCCAAACCATGTAAAATCTAATTTGTTGGATGCCCCCTTGCACAAAGATAACTTATTTGGCACTAAGGCAGAAGAGGTCTTAAAGATGGAAGAAAAAGCAAAATCTATGCACACAGTAAGGATTTCTTGGTGGTCCAGCCCCTTAGGTTCTATAGGCATTGTCCTTCCAAACACTGGTCCTTTCCTGCTCCCTGGACCAGCCTTGGCCCTGTGCAAAAAGCCCCCCCCCCCCCCAGACAGCAGCCACAGGGAATGCAGAGATCTAAGCAGTGGACTACCTCCACTTTCAAACCAGGGAGTTCTAAGCCACCACCTTATGGTGGTAACGCAATGACTTGCCTCCTCCACCCCCTTCCTCTGCCCACCTTCACTTACCCCTAGGAGGAAAACTCTCCTTTCACTCAAGCACCTGGGCCACCATTACCAAGGACCGCTGGGTTCTGAACATTGTTTCAGGGATACAAATTTTCCTTCCAACCCCAAAAGGGTTCCCAGATCTACCACTAAATCAGTGGGCAGAGGCTCAAAAGCAAATCCTTTCCTTGCTCTCTGAGGGCAGTACAGCATGTTCCTGCAGAACAGATAGGCCAAGGTTTCTACTCCAGACTGTTTCTGATACCCAGCAAAGAGGACACTTGGCGCCCCATCCTCTTTACATTTTAAACACCTTCCTGGTTATCCCAAAATGCTCACCCTCCAGCAGCTGCTACCCATGCTCTCCAAGGGCTCTTGGCTAGCCACCCTAGATCTAAGAGGCCTACCTCCACATTCCTATCAGGTAATCATGCAGGAAATCTCTGCTTCAGGGCAGGATCACAACACTTTCAGTTCTCTGCACTTTCCTTTGGCTTATCTACTGCTCCTAGAGTTTTCACAAAATGTCTGGCTCTGGTCATTGCCTTTTGCAGAAAAATATTCAGATTTACCCATACTTAGATGACTGCCTTATTCAGGCAGACAGCCAGGAAAAACTGCTCAAGCACCTGGCCTTTGTAAAAACCCTCCTAACCTCTCTAGGATACACAATCAATGAAAAGAAATCCAAGCAGGTGCTTATTCAAAGGATAATCTTCCTGGGAACAAGTCTGTACACAGCATTCCAGATGGGCATACCTTACACAAGAGAAACAAATTTGCCTGACAAACTACTTCTCTCAACTAGCCACCAGGACCCAGCTAACTGCAAGGAAGATCCTGCAAGCTCTGAGGTTCATGGCATCTTGCTATTCCTTCCATATGCCAGACTGCATATGAGGAAACTTTAGTGGTACCTACAGAGCCTTTGGTGTCAACACTCAAGACCTAGAAACTCTTCTACCTATAATTCCTTGCCTCAGAAAAGATTCTTTGGGCAACAGCATGCTCCCTCAACAAAGTATTGCCTTTCTCCCCACCCCCTGCCACCCAGACCCTCCCCACAAACACATCAGACTATGCTTGGGGTGTACAACTGGATGGCAGGTGCATACAGAGTCAATAGAGCCCACAGCAAATCCCTCTGCACATCAAAGTGATGGCTGTGCAGCCACGTGTTGATAGCTTTCAAGCCTTTTCTCCTCCCAGGGACTCTTCTGATCAAAACAGATGGCATCACTGTGAATGTGGTACATCAACAAGCAGGGAGGGACTCTCCTACCCTCTATGCAGGCTGGTCATGACCCTTTGGCACACAGCCTCTGCCATGCAACTACACCTGTTAGCACAGTTCCTACCAGGCTCTCTCAACTCTCTGGCAGACCAATTAAGCAGAAATCATCTGGACCTACACTGGTGGCAACTCAACAGAAGTACCTTTATCCTAATAAGTCAAATTGGGAACCCCGAAGGTCTGTCTCCACCTCCAACACCAACCATCAGCTCAGCACTTTCTGCACCAGGGAGCATCACTCCTGGCTTGGAAAGTGGATACCCTGTCCTTCCCCCCCCCCCCCCCCCAGGTCAATCTATATGTCTATGCCTTTCCTCCTGTACCTCTTAACCCAGGGTACTGCTCAAAATAAGGACCATTCTTAGACTGTCCCTGGCAACACTGGTACCCTTTGCGCAGTCTCTCCCTGCTTCCTGCCTGGCATCTTCCTCAGATTCCAAGCCTCTTTCCCCAGAGTGGAGGGGAAATCCTGCATCCCCAATTGCAGATGCTCAATTTGGCAGCTTGGCTTATTCCCTAACCCTGGACCAATCTGCCAACCTCCGTAAACAGGTTCTGAATGTTATACATGAGGCCAGAAGCCCTAGCACCAGAAAGTCTTATACTGCTAAATGGAAAAGTTTCTGCATCTGGATCTAGGCTAAGGGAGCCTATATGGCACAGCTCTCCCTCCCTCTCATCCTGGAATACTTAGCTCACCAACTACACAATGGCATCTTACTCCTCTCAAAAAAAAAAAAAAAAAAAATTCATGCCTCTACTATTTCTCATTTTCACACTGAGCAGCCTCTTTTTTCACACCCTTTGATCAAACAGTTCCTAAGAGGGACTAGCAACTTGATGCCATCCAGAAGGGCACCAACACCAGCTTTGGGACCTTAACTTTGTATTGGAAAAGCTCACCTTGCCCCCTTTCGAACCAGCTTATTCTGCAGAGCTAAAATTTCTCTCATGGAAGATGGCATTCCTTCTGGCCATCACTTCAGCCAGAAGTGCCTCTGAGCTGCAAGCACTCATGGCTGTGGAACCATTCATCTCCCATGCAGACAGGGTATCCCTCAGAACTAGCCCATCCTTCATGCCCAAGGTGATATCCATTGTGGCTCTCAACCAATCCATTAATTTACCCACCTTTTTTCCTAACCCCCGTAAGGAGGAAAGGATTCTTCACACTGTGCACAGACAGCTTAGATGCTATCTAGACACTACTAAATCCTTCAAAAAGTCTGATCAATTGCTGGTTAGCTTTGCTACAGGGGCAGAAGGCAAAGCCATCTCCAAACCATTTCCAAATGGATAGCACACCATCAATTTCTGCTGCAAACAACATGGAAAGCCTCCCCTCAAGGGGGTCAGGATGCACTCCACCAGAGCAACCTCCACCTCTGCAGCTTTCCTCAGAGGAGTCCCCACCAGGGACATCCTGGAGGCTGCCACCTGGACATCTGTTCACACTTTTACCAAGCATTACTCCCTGCCTCTCTCCAAGTCCAGGGCAGGGTTTGCCTCTCTAGTCTTGCAGGGCATTCTAGCCACCCCCTAGATGTTTTTCATGTTTCACTGTTGCAGTCATTACATTTGGGTTATCTACTTGCAGGTAGCCTTCAGTTGGCCCTAAAGTCTTGGGTCCTGCATCAGTTGCTGTCCCTTCTTCCATGACGTCAGGTCGTCTGGTATAAAACATGCAGCTGACGCCATTGCATCAGTCTTTCTTGCTGTGCGGTGCCCGAAGCAAAAGCAGTTCAAGTGCCAGTTGGCCAACTCCAGAAATTTGTTTCTGTTTCAGAACCGAAGTCTTCAACTAAAGTTAAGTACCCCGTTGGGGGAACTTTTTCTTGCTCCTTACGGATGGCAGTAAAAGTTAATTGCATTACTTGTGGAAAGCAAATAACTCAAAGATTTTCATTCGTACTGTATTCCTTGCCTAGGCTCTGACCACGATGTAACCTTGCTGTCGGTTTTGTGCTTTATTTACTCAGCGCACTATCAGTCTGTATATGTTTGCCTCTA
Source organism: Protopterus annectens (assembly GCF_019279795.1). Lineage (NCBI taxonomy): Eukaryota > Metazoa > Chordata > Ceratodontiformes > Protopteridae > Protopterus > Protopterus annectens. The sequence continues at coordinate 670,427,627 of NC_056733.1, forward strand.
AATATTTCGGTTCTCTGTTTAATTATCAAGAAATGTCGTCTGTTAGCCATCCGACTACCGGGATTCTGAAAAAACTCAAAAGATAGACAAGACACGCCGCCAGGGTCAAACTGCTGACAACGCTTCTAAGCCAGTCACTAGTTCACCAGTACTCAGGTGCTTTCGCAGCCCCTGATAACCGCTTCTTCTGATTCGCAGGCCTCTACTGAGACCCATTCGGAGTCCGGTATGCTGCGAGATGCTTCAACTATGGAACCCGTGGATGTCTCTACCTTGAATGGGTCCGGAGCCGCTGTGCAGGCACCGGCTTCTGAGGGTGTATTCAGGCCTACGGACTTGTATATTAAACAGTCTCCTTCACTTAGGCCTAAATCTCGAACCATACCTAAAAAAACGCCCAGGCCACATGCTCCGGCCTCTTTGCTTAAGATTTAGTAACTCTAATCAGGAGTAACCAACCCCCCATTTTTAAGAGGCCTAGGACTGAAGTAAATGAATCTTCTGACCAGGATTGTTTTTTCTGATTCTTCTGATCTGGATTTGCCCTTATCTACTTATGAGGATTCTGATGCAGGGGACTCAATTCCCTCTGCTTCCCCCTCCAGATGATTTTTCTTTTGGGGAAACCTTGCGTACTCTAAGGGAGCATTTCCACTGGGAAAGCCAGGATTTTTCTCATTCAAAAAAGAGGCTTGGGGATTTCTTACTTCTACCTCGGCATAGGCCTTTAGCTATTCCTCCTGTACTCAACATTTTTGATGCTTTTTCGGAATCTAGTTTGGCCCCTGATTCCTTGCCTCCTGCTCCCAGAAAACCTGACTAATACTACAGGGTCCCTGAGATGCACAAGTTCCTTTTTAAAAATCATATTGCGGATCCAGACTATTTCACAGGGGTGCAATGGCATTAAGGCTTCTGCTAACAATCCTACCCCTTCTGATAGACTCCAGGGTGCTGGATAGATGGGGTAAGGTGGTTTACTCTTCTGCAACCTTGGTCATTAGGGCTTTAAACTGACAGTTTCATATGTTATAGTATGAGCAACATGTTACTGGATTGCTTAAACAGAAAATGATTCCTGACTGAAAAATAAAGAATGACAGGATTTAATGCATTCTGCTGAATAAGTTGGAAAGCATATTTTGCAATGTGGTTTTGATTCATTAGAGGCCTCTTGCAGGGTTGCTGTTGCTAGGTCTGTGCTCAGAAGGCATGCTTGGCTAAAGGAGCAATCTTTGCTTGATCATGTTAAAGCTAAATTGTTGGATACTCCCTTAAATCAGGACCTCCTGTTTGGCATCAAGGCTGAGGAAGTTCTTAAAAAGAAGATAAAGCTAAATCTATGCAAACTGTTAAAGGACAACCGCACCCTCAGACTCAAAAAAATATTAATTTCATCATGGTTTGATGTTTCCTACATTTTAACAGCACTCTGAGACTATTTTGAGCTTTTTAGATATTTTTCGATGCAATTTCTGACTCTGACCACATGGGGTCTGGCATATTGAAAAAATTCAGACTGTTTACTCTGCCTCAAGTATCCCAGAATGCATTATTTGTCTCCCAAAAATTGCATCAGATCTGCCACTTTTTCCCTTTAGTTGCCGTGACTTAATTGACTTAACAGGCTTTTACTGCAGTCTTCAAATCCACTACTTTTGGTTAAATTGTTATCCTTTTTCAATGACCACTTGCAACACAAGCAGTGCAAATGCTACAGAACAGAACACAAAAGTGCATTATCTAGCTCTTTCACCTTAGAAATGCTAAATTGCTTTCTTTTGTGAAGGCTGGAATCTAGCTCTTCAAGGAATCTCCCCTCCCACTTCATACCTACCTTCCCTAGCTGTCAGAGCCAAGGGTAATTTGAGCCATTATCTGCATGTGATTGACAGCTCATCACAGCAGGTGATCAGATCAATGTATTGTTTGCTAGTCTGCCTTTTCCTCCTTACAGTGGGAGACTTATTTGTTGCACTACTTCAAATTTAAAACCAAGCAACATAGCACTGGCAATAGTTCCTTGCTTTGCAAAGCATCAGTCTGCCACTTATTTTCCCTTCCTGTTTAAATAGCTAACAGATGATGCACTATAAACAAATTTCAGGCCTGCATGACAGCACCCACATGCTTTGAGTCAATATTAAAAAAAAAAGTTATGGTAATGCATACCAGTTGTAATTTGTTGCACTTTAATTGTGCCAGACATCGTCTTATGCAATAACATGCTGTTACTGTCTATGTATGGTCACTGCAAAATTATCCTCTTTTTGTAGCTGTTACTGTACTTCATCAGTAGGGCTGCTCTTAATAGTGAGATTAGTCAACTTATTTGGCTGGACTTCACAGTTCCAGCAATGGTCAACTACATATACTGCACCATATATTGGTTTACTCAGAATTTCACCGCTTAGTATGCATGGTCTTACTACATTTTTTGCTTTACAGTATCTCAATTTACAAAGTCTGCGCTCTATCCATTTATCTCTATAAATATAACCCCTGTATACATTAAGACTGCAGCGTAATGAAGATCCATCACCTATGAAACAGTTTATTTTAATGGACCTTACAAATCTATAGCAATCATATACCATTTAATTTTTGAAAATGTACCACAAGTCAACTGATCCCTCAGACATACAAGATTAGCTGGCTTTTGGTTTACAATGTGCAAAAGTGGCAATTCCCACAGCACTATTGTCAAAAGCGCCTCTACCTAGTCAAGGTAGCCAGCATCACAGAGGTCCATTCACACCACAATACTTCCGTCTGCAGCCTGATCCACTCACATCACCAGTTGCATGCAACAGTCTTCCAGATGCATGCGACGCTTGCCCAGCCAAAAAGTCTACATGCCTACATTTATTCACCAAGGACCAGTCCTTAGACACTGTACAAGCTCCAGCTGCCGACATATAAAAAGGAATCACACACAACTTCATACCGCTCCATCATTCACACAATAGTACTGCAAATCAAGGCTAAGACAAGACATTCCACAATAGCGGTCTCTTGGTCTACATCTGCACAACATGATCTTACACAAGTTATGCCAATCGATTGACCTTTGTTATTTTATTTAATTCTAGCAGCACACATACACATCACCATTTCTGAAAACTCTATCACTTCACAATACCAGTACACATTCCATAAAATATTATCATTTGTCCAAAGCCTCAACTGCTCAACAGCAGGAACACCATGTACCTCAAAATTGCAAACATGCATGCTCAGCTACTTGTTCCCAAATGACCACAAGCAGACAAAAGGTTCACCCGGACCAACTTGTTACAAACTACTATGCCAACTTTACAACCTGCTCCCTCAATGCTATGAATGCTTCACTATTTCATGCTTGGATTGATACTCCATTGAAAATGGCACTTTAAGTGTGTAATGTGCAGGACTCTAATCATACCATTCACAGTTGAAGCCAAAAAGATACATTTAGTGACTGCATGTAATAGCCAGTCCATGCACCATCAGTAATACAATTCTACCTTACATAGCTTATCACTTCCACCCATTTAACCATCAGACACACACCATTTAATTTACCATCCATTAACAACAAGAACCAATCCAGTTAGCTATATTCATCAAGTCAGGAAACCTTAACATTACACATCACAAACCATCCATAACCCATTTGTAGACTCCATTTCACATCACATGAATTCATTGTAGCACCATGTTAGACATTGCATTGAACACGATGGTATTCTGTAGTGAGCTGTACTACTTCCATGCAATGTGTTTCCATGGTACAGGTAGCCAAATGTAATTACCTTGCAGAAAAGATGCTGAAATGTGGAGTATGACCTCTACTTTTCCACACAGCCAGGGGGTGCAAAGACAAAATCCTCAACTCTTTACACACTCGGATATGTGCATAAAACACAATTAGTCTGTGAACATCCACAGTATGGATAACAGAGGTTCCTGAATAGGTCTATCACCATTGCCATGGACGGTTTTGTCTTGAGCAAAAACATAACATCGACCAGATGGGAGACCCTACAGTCCAAGGTTACTGCCCATGAAATGTCATGGCAACAAATCCGGAGTGAGACAAGACTCTGAATAGACCAGCGACTATATCCAAAACAGGGGGTATAGCCAGAGGCCTATGTTGTGGTAGTAAGAGAAATTCCCTTATAGTCTCTTCTTAGAGTCTGAGTAATCTTGACTTTCCCAATGCAAGTGTTCTTGCAGGGTGTGTAAGGTTTCCCCACAGGAGTAATCTTCAGGAGGAGAGACAGGAGTGGATTCTTCTGCATCAGAGTCTTCATAGGGAGAGACAGATTCTTCATGGTAATCAGAAAGCTCAAATGATGCAAGCCTGTTCTGAGGACAGGGATTATTCCTCCACTCTAGGCCTTTTATCTGTGGGGGTGGGTGAGTACCCCTGATAGGAGTAATCAAGTCCTCAGCCATTTTAAGCATCTGCTTCTAAGTTGTGGTTCCAGGTGAGGGGCCCTTGCAAAACGTTTTCCTGGGGTGTTTGGAAGCCTTGGCCTTGGTAAAGGCCTTCATAGAGAAGGTAGAGGGAGGTCTGAAGATGCCATGAGAAGAGGCAGATTTCTCGACTGTCTCAGCATCAGTAGCAAAGGAGGCTTTGTTATAGCCAGGTAAGATTTTGGCCGACACACCAGCCTCAGGTACCGAAGGTACTGCTAAAGAGGTGTCGTCTGTAGGCAGAGGCAGTGTCATAATCTCGCTGCGAACTGGGACACGAGGTCTGCTTAAGTGTGGTGTCGGTAGAGGCTGCGGACCGCATGTGTCTGGCCTTTTCCTTGTGGTTTTTTGTGTAAATGCGTAGTCGGTATATCCGACGACATTGTAAAATTCAAATCTTCTCCAAAAAGATTTTCAGCGAAGTCTCCCCGACGCTTTACAGTGCGCATATTGAAAGCACAAAAGTGACAGGCTGAGACGTAGTGTTCTGTGCCTAAGCAAGGTATGCAAAGGGAATGGAAATCCCTATGAGGTATTTGCTTCACACAAGAAATGCAATTAACTTTTACTGCTTTTAGTGACATTGGTCTGAGCCAAGAAATTTATCCCCAATGGGGTACTTAGCTTTTTAGATGACTTTTGAATGCTGATATTTAGTTATTTCATGAGCTGGCCGACCGGCACTTGCAAACTGCTTCTGCCTCGGGCACCACGCGGTAAGAAATACTGAAGAAAATTGCCTCGGCTGTTTCCTTTATACCCATGCCGCACTGACATCAGGGAAGAAGTGAAGACAAACGACGCCGGACCAGTACTTTGGAATACTGCCGACTGAGGGGAATCGCCTGATGGCAGGACAACCCATTTGTGATGACTGCAGCTGTATGCACGATGAACATTGTCCAATGCCACCCACAGGAGCCAGTGCACAATCACAGGATGGGGAGTGTGTGAAGTAATACTGCAACATGGAAGGCATGGACATCTTTTGGGTAACTATTCACACAACTTTGATGTCCTCCAGTTCCACTGTTGTTCTATTCCATGTGGTTGCCTTCTGCAGCTCACCATGAACTCTATTCTTTGCTAGATGTTTCCCTAGGAAAAGGTGGATGACAGCCCGTTCCAGTCTAGCTCTGCCCATTGTGATTGTCCTGCTTGCATTTTTTTACACAACGTCTCATCTATGGAACAACTAGCTACTTCAATGATAGCATTGGTGGTGGTGCCACGTTCCTTAAGTCCCCTGAAGAGGCCATGGATCTTCTGTAGTCAGCTGTACTACTTCCATGCAATGTGTTTCCATGGTACAGGTAGCCAAATGAAATTACCTTGCAGAAAAGAGGCTGAAATGTCGAGTATGGCCACTACTTTTCCACACAGCCAGTGGGTGCAAAGACTAAATCAACTGTTTTAAACACTCGGATATGTGCACAAAACCCAATTAGTTTGTCGACATCCACAGTATGCGTAACAGGTTTCTGAATAGGTCTATCACCATTGCCATGAAGAACGCTTTGGTCTTGAGCAAAAACATTACATCGACTTGACTGGAGACCCTCCCGTCCGAGGTTACTGCCCGTCAAATGTCATTGCTTCATGTACATACATTTAGGTGAGTCTTTGACATGTCTCACAGGGGGTTCTGTTCAGTACTTTTTCCTTCTAGTCAAACCCATGTAGGTGTCCATTTCATATGTGGTCTTTAAACGTAGAACCTCCTTCCTGAAGGTAGTCTGTATAACGGTCCATTCAGGTTGCGAAATGCAGACATATCTAAAAAAAAGTCCGTTTATAGCTCATTATGCACCCCTCTGTATTCATTACTACACAATACCGGATTAGGTGGATGTTACTTTTCTGTGTCTCGAAAAACTTTCGAAACTTCATGGAAAATATTTTCCTCTGATAGGCAAGATTGCCTTGTTCATCTGTGATCACTACAGTGTTTAGTTGGTCCACTGAGTGTGGTAAAGTACAGTTGTGTACACCTACCATAAATGTAGATGTTAGTGTCTTCACTGTTGCGGTCATAACTGTAGGGTGATGTCCTTCATGGATGCATCTGCAGTCATAACAACTGGGTTGTCCTGTCGTCAGGCAGCCCTTCAGTCGGCCGGATTCCAAAGTCCGGGTCCGGCTTCGGCTGATGTCGCACTTCACCCGACGTCATCTCTGTTGGTCTTCGGGTATAAAGGCATCAGCCGACGCCATTTTCCTCAGTCTTTCTTGCCGCGTGGCGCCCGAAGCAGAAGCTGTTCGCAAGTGCCGGTCGGTCGGATCCAGAGATTACTTCTACCGAATACTACTTCGAAGACTTCTAAAGCTAAGTACCCCGTTGGGGACTCTTTCTTGCCTCAGCCGATGTCAGAAAAAGTTAATAATTGTTTAACTTGTGGGAAACAAATACCTCATAAAGATTTCCACTCTTATTGTCTGCCTTGTTTAGGCCCAGCCCACGTAGCAGCCTGTTCGCCTGTGCTTCATTCAACCGACAACGCTTAGGCGCCGGTCGGAGTTTGCTGAACAGTTTTTCGGTTCTGATTTTGCGTATATTATGCCGTCGGATCCTCCGACTACCCAAACTGCTAAAAACGCAAAGATAAAGACCGACACTTCATGATCCGCGGTTTCGGCCGAAACCATGGTTAAGCAAACATGAGTGTCTCGGTTTCGGCCGAAACCGAGAAAACTGATCAAAGTACAGCTGAATCTATCACTACCACTGAGGCCCCTGCTACTTCTCTTGAATCGGCCTCAGAAATTTTATCCACTACGGTGGTTGCCACTGACATCAGACACCATTCCCTTGGATGTCTCTACCCCAGCACGTGGTGCTGCTAGGCCACAAGCAGCCATGTCCATTAAGGCCTTTGCCAGGGCTAAAGCTGCCAAAACTACTAAAACAGTGCCTGTTAAACCCCCTACAACCAGGCCCTCTTCTAGTTCACAATTACTTACTCTGGCAGAAGATTTAATTTCATTAATTAGGGGATCTCAATCTCACCCAGACAGGGCCTCTCAGCCCCCAGAGAAGAGACCTAGGGCAGAGCTCCCTGAGCCTGTGTCCTCTGATGATTCTGCCAATGAATCAGACATAACAGACCAGCCAGAGGCTCCTTTCTCCAATTATGAAGACTCAGATGCTGAAGAATCCATTCCAGCTGCTTCCCCACCAGAAGAATTCTCCTTTGGGGAAACCTTACATGCCATGCGAGAGCAGTTCCAATGGCAGCAGCAGGATTTCTCAGACTCCAGAAAAAGACTTAGGACCTTTCTGCACCTTCCACAGCACAGGCCGTTAGCTATACCTCCTGTCCTCTCTGTGGTGGACAATGCCTTCAATGATGTCTGCTCTGCACCAGATTCTTTACCTCCAGCCCCTGCCAAACCAGACAGATTTTACAGGGTACCAGACACTCATCACCACCTTTACAAGGCCCCACTTGCAGACCCCGAGACTATATCCCAGGGTCCCAGGGCAGTAGCCTCGACCACAGCTAAAAACCCTATTCCTTCTGAAAGGGAAGCCAGGTCATTAGACAGATGGGGCAAAAAAGTCTACACCTCAGCTACTCTCTCAGCTAGAGCTTTAAACTGTCAGTTTCACATGATACAATACCAAGAGTTTATGCTTGATCAGTTAACAAAAAAGCTATCCTCTGACTCTATTGATAAGAAATATGTATTAGAAATGGTAAATAACATACAACAGGTTAGTAACCATTCCTTAAAATGTGGCTATGATGCACTGGAGGCTTCATTTAGATCAGCCATGACTGGCACAGTGATAAGAAGACATGCATGGCTAAAGGAACAAGCCTTACCGGATCATGTTAAAGCTAAGTTATTAGATGCTCCTATGGATAAGACCAGCTTGTTTGGTACACCTGCCCAGCAGGTAATGAAGAAAATGGAAGAAAAGGCAAAATCTGTTCAAACGGTTAAAGATTTCTTGCAGGTTCAACCCCAAGGTTTAGCAGGAACTGGCCTGCCAAAATTGGTCCTTTCCTGACTCCACAAGATCCCAAAGGGGCAGGAATAGACGTTCCAGAGGCAGAAACCAATCCAGAGGAGGTGCCTACAGAGGGCGACAGTGGCAAGGTAACAACAGAGGCACAGACACAACCACTGCCACTACAACAACACAACCACAGTGACTTAACTCTAAATCCGCCTACCAGGGAACAAATAGCAGCTCCATTAGGCAAATTAACCTTATTTTCGAAGAACTGGCACTATATCACAAAAGACAAGTGGATTTTACAAACCATAGATCAAGGTTACCGGTTCCACTTCCACACTTTACCAGTCAAAGAGGAATGCCAAACCTACCTCCAAATCAAAAAACAGAGGCTCTACAACAGATAATGCAATTAGCAAACATGAGAGCTGTGGAAAGAGTGCCAACAACAGAACAAGGAAAGGGATTCTACTCCAGACTATTCCTAGTTCCAAGAAAGGAAAAAAGTTGGAGACCTATTCTCGACCTGTCCGCCTTAAATACATACATCATTGTCCCAAAATTCAAAATGCTGACCCTACAGCAACTTCTTCCCATGCTGGGCAAGGAGTGTTGGCTGGTAACTCTAGATCTCAAGGAGGCATACCTGCACGTCCCCATTCGACCAATCTGCAGAAGATACCTCAGATTTCTTGCAGGATCAGAGCATTATCAATTCTCAGCATTGCCCTTTGGCTTATCTACTGCGCCCAGAGTATTCACAAAATGCCTGGCATCAGTAATCGCCCACTGCAGACTACAGGGAATTCAGATTTACCCATACCTGGACGACTGCCTGCTACAAGGGGACAACAAAAGCAAGCTGACAACAGATTTACAAAGGGTCATTTACTTGCTACAAGCACTGGGATACACAGTCAATTTACAAAAATCAAGGCTGATACCATCCCAAACAAGGACATTCTTGGGCGCGGAATTGGACACAGTAAGACAAATGGCATTCCTAACTGCAGAAAAACAAAAAGAACTCCCTCTTTACTTCTTGGCTCTAACAAAACAGAACAAGTTAACAGCAAGAAAAGTACTGCAGGCCTTGGGCTTCATGGCATCATGCATAATCTTGGTCCCACTTGCCAGACTACATATGAGAAAACTACAGTGGTACCTAAAGAATTTATGGTCCCAACACAGGCACAGCCTAGAAACAGAAATTCCACTAATTCCATGCTTAAAACAGGAGTTCCTATGGGGGGCTCAAGCATGCCAGTCAAACCCAGGTCTACCCTTTCGCAGATGTCAAGCAAACCAGACCATCACAACAGACGCTTCAGACCTAGGATGGGGGGCCCACATGCTGGACAAATGCGTGCAAGGATTGTGGATGCAGGATCAACTTCACCTGCACATCAACCTAAAAGAAATGCTGGCAGTAAAACTGGCAATCCAAAAGTTCAGACCATTTCTCAAAGAGGGCCAGTTGATAAGGACAGACAACACCACAGTCATGTGGTACATCAACAAACAGGGAGGCACTCATTCATACCCCCTATGCAGAATGACTTTGGAGCTGTGGAACCTGGCACTCAGCTACAACATCCAGTTACAGGCAATATTTGTACCGGGAAAGGAGAATACTCTAGCAGACATATTAAGCAGAACCACATCGGATGCCCACGAATGGATGCTACACCCGGACATCTTCAAGACCATCTCAAAGAAATGGGGAATGCCTCAGATCTATTCGCTTCCCCTCTCAATCACCAGCTCAAAAAATTCTGCACGAGGACATTCCACCCACTGGCATGGAAAGTGGATTCGCTCTCCTTCAGCTGGAAAGGCCTAACAGCATATGCATTCCCACCTCTTCCCTTGATACACAAGGTATTACTAAAAATCAAGGAAGAACGTCCAAGGATAATCCTGATAGCTCCAAACTGGCCAAGACAACACTGGTACCCACTGCTGAGGAGCATGTCTCGGAACAATGTGGCCAATACCCCTGATGCCTTTGATGTTAACTCAGAACAACTACAGCATCATGCATCCAAACCTAAAAACGTTGCAACTGACTGCATGGAACATCACATAGCAACAGCTAATCCAGAACTTTCCCAAAGGGTTAAAGATATTATTCTTGAAGCCCGCAGACCTTCAACAAGAAGGAACTATGCAGGAAAATGGAAAAGGTTTGTCATTTGGAGTACTGAAAGAGGAAAAGATGTGTCAAACATAGATATGCCTAACATTCTGGAGTATTTGGCAGAACTTCTACATACAGGCCTGTCCTACTCCTCCATCAAGATACATGCATCAGCTATATCAGCAGAATACAGCTTTGATCCACCTGTCTTTTCACATCCTTTACTCAGGCAGTTCCTCAGAGGAATCAAGAATGTAAAACCTCCAAGGAAACCACCATTGCCAGCTTGGGACTTGAACTTTGTGCTAGAAAAGTTGACACTATCACCTTTTGAACCAGCAGCAACAGCAGACCTACAGCATCTATCGTGGAAAACTGCTTTCCTACTGGCAATAACCTCAGCCAGGAGGGTTTCTGAACTTCAGGCCCTAATGGCAGTACAGCCCTTCCTAATCTTCCACCAAGATAGTGTCCATGAGGACTAATCCTACACTTATGCCTAAGGTGGTATCCAGAGTGTCTTTAAACCAGGCAATCCACCTACCTACCTTCTTTCCCAACCCACAAAACAGAGGGGAAAGAATACTGCATACCTTGGATGTACATAGACAACTACGCTACTACCTGGACAGAACAAAAAGTAGCAGAAAAACAGACCAGCTTTTTGTAGCCTATGCAACAGGAAGGGAAGGAAAAGCTATTTCCAAACAGACAATCTCCAAATGGATAGGAAATTGCATACGATTCTGTTACTCCTTCCATGGAAAACCAATTCCACAGAACATAAGACCTCATTCTACAAGGGCAACAGCCACTACCACAGCCTTCTTACGAGGAGTGGCAACCAAAGACATTATTGAGGCGGCTACTTGGACCTCCGTGCATACATTTGCCAAGCATTATAATTTGCCTCTATATTCCAGATCCCGAGCAGGGTTTGCCACTGCTGTACTGCAAGGGATCCTAAACGCGCCATAATCTAGTTTTTCCTCCTCCCCTAGTTGGCTATGGTATTCTACCCAGTTGTTATGACTGCAGATGCATCCATGAAGGACATAGTACAGTTTTGTACCTACCATAAATGTAGATGTCCGAACTGGATAGCATCTGCAGTCAGGATTACCCTCCCTCCTTCCCCTCTGTGGTACTCCTAGGGTGTTTACCCTCCTAATAGCTAGCTGGTGGGGGGAGTCTCTTATGGTGTATTTGTTTGTATATATGTACATACATGCTTATTTTTGTGTTTACCTCTATCTTTTTGGAAACATTGGCATTTATCCAAATTTTAGCCTTCAAGAGGGCAACTGGCATCTGGGGCAAGAAACACTGAGGAAAATGGTGTCAGCTGATGCCTTTATACCCGAAGACCAACAGAGATGACGTCGGGTGAAGTGCGACATCAGCCGAAGCCGGACCCGGACTTTGGAATCCGGCCGACTGAAGGGCTGCCTGACGACAGGACAACCCAGTTGTTATGACTGCAGATGCTATCCAGTTCGGACATCTACATTTATGGTAGGTACAAAACTGTACTTTCCTGCCGGTAGGCAGCCCGAGGTCGGCCAGAATTCCAAAGTCTGGGTCCGGTGTCGGCTGTACCAGCAAGTACCCTGAGGTCAAAACATAGAGGTATAAAGCTGACAGCAGACGCCATCTTCTCCAGCCTTTCTTGCCCCAGATGTCAGAAGCCCCCAAAATAACCAAAAGGAAACACAAATACACCACAAAGGAAGTGGAAGAGAGAACAAGCAAAAAATAAGAGGGGATTGGTGGGAGGTAAACACCGACTGCAACAGTGAAGACACTCTAACATCTACATTTATGGTAAGTGTACACAACTGTAGTATGTTCTTCATGTATCACTTGCAGTCATAACTGTAGGGTGGAATCCCAAAGCTGTGAATGAGGGAGGAGGTTATGCAGAAGGGGCAGCAAGAATGCCCTGCAAAACAGCAGAGGCAAAGCCTGCCCTAGACTTAGAATACAAAGGGAGATTATAGTGCTTAGAAAAAGTATGCACTGAACTCCAAGTGGCAGCTTCCAAAATGTCCTTGGTAGGAACTCCTCTGAGAAAAGCTGCTGAAGTGGCAGCTGCTCTAGTGGAGTGACTTCTAACAGTACCTGGAGTCTGTTTCCCATAGTGAGAGTAACCAAACCTTATTCCATGAGCAATCCATTTGGAAATGGTTTGTTTAGAAATAGCCTTACCTAGAGAACTGGAGGCATAAGAGATAAGCAACTGATCAGATTTTCTGAAGACTTTAGTTTTGTCCAGGTAGAATCGTAGTTGTCTGTGTACATCCAATGAATGTAATATCCTTTCCCCTTTATTTTGAGGATTTGGAAAGAAGGTAGGAAGGTGAATAGTCTGATTCAGAGCCACTTTAGAAATCACCTTAGGCATAAATGTAGGATTAGTCCTCAAGGAAACTGTCTTGGTGGAAGATAAGGTATGGTTCCACAGCCATGAGAGCTTGCAACTGACACCCTTCTGGCAGAAGTCAATGCTAATAAGATAGCCATCTTCCAGGATAAGAATTTAATATCCAAAGCAGCAGCAAGCTCAAAAGGAGGCAGTTTCTCCAAGACATAATTAAGATCCCACGCAGGAACAGGAGGAGTTCTGGGAGGTCTTAAATTCTTAGCCCCCCTCAAGAATTGTCTCACCAGCTGGTGAGAAAAAATGGGAGGATCAGTGTTGAAATGAGCCGAAATAGCAGAAGCATGAATTTTGATGGAGGAAAAGGAGAGGCCTTTAAGCAAAAAGTCTGATAGGTAAAGTAAAATGGAGGAAATATCAGGCAAAAGAGGATCAGAACCTCGATCCTGCATCCAAATACAAAATCTTTTCCATTTAGAAGCATAAGATTTTCTAGTGCTAGGCCGCCTAGCTTCTAAAAGAACATCCAGAACTTGTTTGGGAAGAGAAGGAATCAAAAGCCCTTGTAGAGCCAAGCCGCCAGGCATAGAGTCTTGGTTAGAGTGTGTAACATGTGACCCTGATGCTGGGACAGATGATGGGATCAGAGGTAGAATCCATGGAGGTTCCAAGAATAGGTGTTTTAGAGTTGGAAACAAAAACTGCCGAGGCAAATTTGGAGCTATCAAAATGATAAACTTGGGTTTGTCCTGTTTTATTTTCAGTAACACCCGAGGCAGAAGAGGAAGAGAGGGGGGAAGGCATATCCCGATAGATTCCTCCAGCTGAATGACAGGGCATCCACTTTCCAAGCTGTTTTGTGGAAGGACCTGGTGCAAGAGAGGCAACTACTGATTGAGATGGGATGCAAACAGATCTGAGGACAACCCCAAACTGCAGTAATCCTGCTGAATAAGTTGGGGTCCAGCATCCATTCGTGAGGATCCAAAAGGTTTCTGCTTAGGCTGTCTGCTAAGAGGTTCGGTTTTCCTGGAATGAATTGAGCTTGAAGATGCAGATACAGATTTAGAGCCGTGTCCCATAAACTCATGGCTAGTCTGCAAAGGGGGTAAGAGTGAGAACCCCCCTGCTTGTTTATGTACCACATGATTGTGGTATTGTCTGTACGAATCAGAACAGGCCCTGGTTGCAAATGATTCTGGAAGGCTAGAAGGGCATTTTGGACCGCCAACATTTCCTTCAAGTTGATGTGCCAGGGAAGATGCTTCTTTGTCCAAGAGCCCTGCTGACAAATGTCTAGAAAATAAGCTCCCCAGGCATAATCTGAAGCGTCCGTGGTTATGGTCTGAGAAGGATGAGGCAGACGAAAGGGATTTCCTTTGTTTAAAGCACAAGCCCTGGACCACCAAAGTAACTCTTTGGAGGCAGGGAATCAGTGGAATCATTGTGTCCAGACTGTGGTAATGCTGAGACAATACACTCTTTAGGTACCATTGAAGTTCTCATATGAAGCCTTGCATTTGGAATAAACAGGATGCAAGAAGCCATGTAGCCCAATGCCTGCAGGAATTTCCTTGCAGCGAGCTGAGTTAAAGTAGCCAAGGTCTTGAAAATTGAGGCCAGCTGTAATTGTTTTTCTGGAGTGAGGAAGGCCCTTTGCAAGCTTGTGTTTAGAAGGGCTCCCAAAAAGATCATTTGTTGAGAGGGGATCAAATGTGACTTTTGTTCACTGAAAATCCCAGTAGTAGGAGAAGACGTTGAACAAACTGCAGATGCTGAAGTAAAAGGTCTTTGCTGTCCGCCTGAATAGGGCAATCGTCCAGATAGGGGTAAATTTGAATCCCTTGGAGTCTGCAATAAGCTACTACTGAAGCCAGGCACTTGGTAAAGACTCTGGGCGCAGTAGATAAACCAAAGGGCAGTACAGAGAATTGAAAGTGCCTCGAACCTGCCTTGAATCGGAGGTATTTTCTGCGTTCATGCCTGATGGGAATGTGTAAGTAGGCTTCCTTTAAGTCCAATGTCACCATCCAAGCATCCTGGGAGAGCATGGGATGAAGTTGTTGCAGAGTAAGCATCTTGAATTTCGGAATTTCCAGAAAGGTGTTTAATACTGAAAGGTCCAGAATAGGTCTCCATGACTTTTGTTTTCTTGGAACCAGAAATAGTCTTGAGTAAAAACCTTTTCCCATCTCTGAAAGTGGAACAGGTTCTATGGCTCTAATGGCCAATAAAGCATCCACTTGATTTAAGGCCTCTGACCATTGATGTTTTGGCAGATCTGGCCAACTGATAGACCTTGGCAGAGTGTGAAAGTGGAATTTGTAACCTCTTAAAATCACATCTAAAACCCATTTGTCTTTAGTAATAAGAGTCCAATTTTGGTAGAAAAGAGAAAGTTTTCCTCCGCGAGGGGCTTCCAGGCAAAGAGGACCTGTAGGCCAACCGAGGGAGTCATTGGGTCTGCTTCCTTTGTGATTGAGATCTGTCTTCCCTTCTAGGTGAAGAAGCAGTCCATTGTCTGGACCTGTAAGAGGCCTGGGCCTGAGCCCGACCTCTCAAGCGTCTAGATCTTCCCCTTTGAGGCCTGTCAGATGTGGGAAAGGGCCAATTTTTAGAGGGCCAATTTCTAGAAAATCTAGGAGGCTGAACTTGTAAGAAATCTTTGACAGTCTGCATAGATTTGGCTTTTCCCTCCATCTTTTTAATAACCTCCTCAGCCTTAGACCCAAACAAAACATCTTGTTGAACAGGGGCATCTAACAATTTAGCCTTAACCTGCTCAGGCAAATTCTGCTCTTGAAGCCAAGCATGTCTCCTGATAACAGTACCAGAGGCTGCGGCCCTACAAGAAGCCTCCAAGGCATCAAAACCACAATGTAAACTGTTTGCTAACTTGTTCAGTTGCATGCAATACATCCTGTAATTCCTTGTCCTCTGCACATACAGGAAAAGAAAGTTTTTGCTTTAAAACAGACAAAAGAAATTGCTGATACTTAAACATGTGAAACTGGCAATTCAAAGCTCTAATAGAAAGAGTGGCAGAAGTATACATTTTTTGCCCCATCTGTCCAAGGCACGAGAATCCTTTTCAGAGGGAATAGGATTTTTAGATGAAGTGGCCTTAGCAGCCTTGGAACCCTGAGAAATAGTTTCAGAATCTGCAGAAGGGTTCTTGAACAAAAATTGATGGGAATCAGGGACTCTAAAATCTATCCGGCTTAGAAGGAGCAGGCGGAAAGGAATCAGGATTCAGGTTAGCTTCAGAGAAAGCATCATCCACAATATCAAGAACAGGAGGGATAGACAAAGGTCTGTGTTGAGGGAGAAGGAGAAAATCCCTAAGTCTCTTCTTGGAAGTGGAATAATCCTGACCTTCCCAATGAAAATGCTCTCATCTCATTCAAGGTTTCCCCAAAAGAAAAATCTTTTGGAGAAGCAGAGGGAATAGAGTCCTCTGCATCAGAATCCTCATAAGGAGGAAAAGAATATAATCCTGGTCAGAGGACAGAAGCCTGATCAGAGGAATCCTAAGGAATATCCTGTCTAGGCCTTTTTTCAGGAGGGGGGTGAGAACCCCTAATCATAGTAAGCAAATCTTCAGCCATCCTTAATTGTTTCTGGGTCTTGGGAGCTGAATCCATAGAAGCTTAAGAAACCCTTGGCTTAACTGGAGTCTTTGACTTTGCCTTTGTAGTAATAGTGATATGAGAAGGCCTGAAAACCCCTTCAGAGAACCCCTTCCACACGATATACAATTAACTTTTTCTGACATCGGAGGAGCAAGAAAAAAGTTTCCCCAACGGGGTACTTAGCTTGAGAAGAGAAGAAGACTTCGGACCGACGACAATCAAAGCACGTTGTCCGGAATCTGCCAACCAACAACTTGCGAGCTGCTTTCCACCGCACGGCAAGAAAGACTGGAGAAGATGGCGTCGACAGTCAGCTTTATACTTCTACATTCTGACGTCCGGGTACTTGCTGGTACAGCCGACGCCGGACCCAGACTTTGGAATTCTGGCCGACCTCGGGCTGCCTGCCGGCAGGAACACCCTACAGTTATGACTGCAACAGTGAAACACAAAGAACATCTTGGTGTGATTGACCATAGAGGGAACCAGGGCTCTCTTGACCAGTATTGAGTCAACCTAAAGATGTACACTTTCTCCAGCTTAAGTTTCAGCTGCGCATTTGGAAAGACTCTGAAGGGTGGTACAGCATGCAGACAATTCCCCTGCCAAGAGGTGGAGATGGCATCGCTTATCGCTGCCTTTTATTCCTTTGTCATTTTGCAATGCCAGCCTAATTGCCTGTTGGAAAAGGCAAACAGGTGCATTTGAGGTACACCCCACATGTGGTCCAGTTCCAGTAATCTCTGAAGCTGTACAGAATGCCCAGGTGCATCCCAATGGGTGTCACTTAACTTGGTCAATCAGGGCTAATCTTGCATATTCTAGCAGTCGTTAGAACCACAAAACAGTTAAAATTAATTTAACTGCAGTAAGCTATTAATGGTATAGGTGTAGTCTCGCCTAGTGCCATCAATAGCTGGGGATAATACTCTGTTAATTGAAAAAAATTCCCACCATTTACTTACCCAGTCCACATTAGTAAATGCGCCGTTTCAACCTGGAGGTTTACTACAGTCACCGAATCGTGAAATGTCTAGCAATCGCCATACTCTTCTCAGGACATTCACACTTAGCAATATTCTTTGGTATGTCAGGTGTAGACATGGGTTGCGTTTCCAAGATCCCTCGTTTAGCTTTTATAACTTCCAACATCAGGTCATATATGTAGTCAAACTTTCTTTTCTCAAATATTGGTTTGGCTACCCACTCCTGTTTTGCTTTTGGGTACACCACGCGATACCTTAGCTCTCCCTTTGCTGCTGACTTCTTTGTAGGGAATCTCACCACTGCTTGCTCACGAACGTTCTCATTCTGATCCAGGATGGCAAGTATGATTCTTGCTTTCATTCCTGCAAAACTAAAGTGCTCAAACTTGGGGCAATATTTGCATAGTAATGCATGGAACACCTCCAGATCGCCAGTATGGCAGAATTTGGTGATGTGCTTCAAATCTTTAATGAGAAATTTGTTAGCAACAATTCTCTTCAATGCACTGTGACAGGCATCATCTTCTTCCAGCCACTTTGTCTCGTCTCCATCGATGAGTGGCATTTCATGTCCACAACAGGAAACCTTGTTGCCACCATCCCAACTGTGTTGGTCGGTTACATGGTAGAGCAACGACAACCATTTCTCCTCTAGTACTACTGCATCCCCTTCACACGTTTCAGCACACCACCACAGGTGATTTATACTGTGGCCACCACTGCAGTAAGTCTTGCTTGCCTCTCCTTTTCCCAGCTTCAGTGATTTTCTTAGTCAAATTTTTGGTCATATGCCACACATCAAACTGATGATCCACCTTTGGAAATTCTGTGCGCATCAATAACCTTATTCCAGGATGTCTGTCTTTCGCCACAAGGCTGACATTAACATTTTTATCCATCAAGTTTTTCATGCACTTCTTAAAAGCTTTCTTCTCCAGTGCCACTGAGGATACACCTCGGCTGACCTGCTCCAGGCAGAAATCTACAATGAATCCAGAATCCAGGTCCATCATGCTGTAGCAGCAGTACTTTGCAGAATAGCCTGGACTATCACACTGCCCATCTCCAGCTAACCTTACTTCCTTACCCATTGCATCTTCTAGCAGACGAGACTGATGCCGTGTCCAAGTATGCTGCAAAACTGGGAATAAATACTCCCGTTGAATCGAATAGAATGTGGCTTCACTTATAAATTCAAATCCTAGATAAGCACTGAATCTCGCTATATGTGCATATGTACTTCCACTGAAAAGTACAGACGATGCCAGTAGAAGATTGCCAGCTGGCATTCGGCTGATTAATGGTTGACTTTCCCAATGGAGAACTTCATGTCCACTAATGCATGAAACATTCACCGAGACATAGGATCCCAACTTCACTTTCCTCAGTTCCACAGCTGAGGTGTCGCATTGTGGACAGGTCAGTTTCAGCAACAGGCAATCCAGGCAGGACTCAAACACATTGAACTTTGATTCTCCAACCATTTTCTCGTCTTCGATGTCTGACGTAGACAAGTTGTCAGAAGTGTACAACCAGTCTGGATCCTTTTCCACATCTGTCCACTGAGAAAGTGAGGAGCTGCTATGCATGCTCGTGTTATGGATGTCCTTTCGTAGCTTGACTGGAGTACTGCAATGTGTCATCTCTGCAGCAAATGCATGTACTAGAGCTACATGTGGCCTCTTCAGTGCAACTTTTGTCCTTTTCATTGGGACATCTAATCTCAATCAGGTGCTGATTGGCATTATTGAAACTGTGTTGTGGTCCATCCGCACTCAATTCTGTTTGTACATCCTTTGATTTTTTAAAATGTGTGATCTAACAGTGGTGAGACTCCTACTTCTGGAACCTGTACAGCTGCATCAATCATACTGTGTGGTACTGTTTCAAGGTCCTTTAGCTTCACTTGAATTCCTATGCTGCTACCTTTCTTTTGGCAAAACTTTGTTTGGCATGCGACTGTACTCTGACTGCAAATCCCAGTCTCCATTGCGTATACTTCCATGTTTTCGACTACCTCTTCATACAAATCAGTTGCTTGAACCTACAATCACATAAGTGTTAATCAGTCAATGCTTGACTAATGACAAAGTTAACTACAGAGACACTATGATAACAGCATAAGCATTTTGATTGCCGACATCCTGACTCAGTATAGTCAAGGGAGTCCCAATGAACTACATAAAAATTTTGTAATTTACACTATTACTCAGACAACCATAGACTGAATGCTTATCCAGAATAGCATATTACTGTAGGTTTTCATCTAAACTTACTTTCACACATTCTTGATGTGCTTCACAGTCTTCCATTCGGTCTTCCACAGTGTGTCTTGACGCATCATTATCTGCATCCCTTTGATTCTGTAGCTGCACATGCTTCCTCTGCAAGATACAAAAAGTAAGGCACATTAAAATTACATTCACCTGAGTAGTGACTAATTATTTGTGCGCTGAGGAGGTAATACAATTGCACTCACCTTGCGTTGCACAGACCGTTGCTCTGTCACAAGGTCTTGCAATGTCGGCTGCATTGTACTCGGAAGGTCTTCAATAAGCTGCATGTAAAAATTACATCCAATTAACTGTTGCAATTTGAAACATGCAGTGCCAGTATCTCACTACGCAAACGTCAGTTGACTCATTAAACCTTTCATTGCTCCACTGATACTCACCTTCTGCTGCAACTGATGTACTGAAGATGTCTGTGTCTTGCTGTTCAAAAGTGAGAAAATTAATGGTACTGCCGCTTTTATTAATCTCCGAATTGGTCGCTTGGGCCTAATCTCATCAGGAAGTAGCTGTTGCTGGTAGTCAAGGTGAAACTGGCTCTGCTCAAAGTGTTGAGCAGAGGAAATGTCGTGGCTTTGCACTACCCAAAACTTCCTTAAACTTCGGTATGCTACCAACATCTCTACCACAGTTAATCACCCACTGTCTACACGGGTTGATATCCCATGGAAACCGATGGAATGATACCCCCTATGGCAGACTGTCTTGGCGCATACTACAGTTGATTGCAAAGCAGGGAGTTTTGACGATCACCTAATAAAAATAGAAATTACTATGTCAAATCGTACAGTACGCACAATTAATTCATGGTAAACTAGTTACACTCCTTGATATTCATACAACCTGTAAGACTTCAACGGTTAGAATCGATGTGCAATGAGATATCCAACTTTAATAATGGCTGCTTTTGTGTGACAGTCATGCAATACATTTGTCACTTGCATCCGCCTTCTCTCTGCAATCAAAGTGTATCCTCACTTACAGCATTTACACGACACATGGAAGTCTGCAATTACTCTGATTCAAACTGGGGCACTGTAAACATCTACTTTTCTCCATGAGCAATGTGAAAGCATTTTTCATTCAGGTGAATTTCTCCCCTTACCACCAAAACACTTTGTGCTACAAATTAATGAAATGACGCAGGATGGCATATAGTGATCGTATGCTAACTCTGCAAAGGCCTAATAACTTATGGATTCATTAGTCTTGCATAGGCAGTGTGACCGGACCTGTACATAATTAAAAGCCACTTAAAGGATGACATACACTTTTGTCTGCACGGTGTGAAGGATGTCAGTTGCACTGGTGGACATTCGCCAATGATTTAAAGTTACTGAAATATTGCTATAAAAAAAGACAATCACCATCATGATATACAGCAGTGAAAACGGCTGTAAGTACGTACTCTGCTCTCAGAGCAGCATCAATTTAAGGCGATGGTAGACGGATGTACACATGACACATTAAGTATCCAAGTCAATGATACTAACTTTATTAGTGTACAAACTTCATAATAAGGTAGTATATACAGTATTTGAAAAGTAAAACCATTTTTCAACTGTGACCAGGAATGCACAGCTAACAATAGACATGTCAGTGTTCAGAAAAAATCCAAAGTCCCTCAAAGGGTCTAAATCCTGTGTACGAATCATCATCTGCACATGGAAACTGTTCTTGAATTCGTGACACTACACAAGCGGGAAGCACCATTCGATTACCAAATCCCAGCCTTCGATTGTTATGCACCCACAACACATATGCATGGTACGCCACAACCCGGTACAACCTGAAATATAGAGCAATCCTGTGGTCAGACACAGACACAAACCGACAGACACTGACGTACTTGTTTGTCCACTGCGGTGGTCGATAACACCCTCTACGCCGACACAGAAGCCTGAATATAGTTTTTAAAACGTGGGTATAAAGGCATGCAGAGTCAAACTGTGGGTGCACAGTTATGCATGCAGTGTGACCTGAAGTTGAAGTTATTTCTGCCCACTTTTCAATTGCTCGTGGAGAAGACATGCAACATAGGCATTCGAGTGACGTGGTCATCATTGTGCATTTGCCACAGGCACCATGTCATACTTGACAGACTGCTGTAATCAGGGTCCGGCGAAGGCGGTTGATTCTCACCACTGTTGCACAAACGGCGCTGCTTCCTTGGCTCGCCAGGTAGATACCTTGGTTCAAATTGATATCCCTGTCTTGCACTATTTTGACTGTGCCCTGCCATGAGTACTGTTACAATGTGGGAGAGAAGAGC
This sequence comes from Protopterus annectens, assembly GCF_019279795.1. Classification (NCBI taxonomy): domain Eukaryota; kingdom Metazoa; phylum Chordata; order Ceratodontiformes; family Protopteridae; genus Protopterus; species Protopterus annectens. The sequence goes on from NC_056733.1 coordinate 670,449,756, forward strand.
CAAAGGAAATGCATGAGAATTCTCCAATGCAAAAGAAATACATGTGTTCAGTGTTCCCAATATTGCATGCATGTACACATCCATATATATATATGACAGCCTGGAGGAAAAATCAATCACCCTCACTGAAGACACCATTGACAATGTTTCAGTTTGGATAATGGGCAAAGTAAGCTATATCTATCAGAAGGCATGTAATCACAGTACAAGAGTGAAATTAAGTGAGTCCACTCCACACCATACACATTGCACTACAGGTCCACTACCTTGGCCTAGCCAATAACCGATTTGGCCTGTGACATGTTAAAACACCTTAGGTTGCAACATTGTGATGGCAAGCTTCATCACTGCTATCAGTTAAGGATTTGGCAAATATTTTATGGAGTGAAGAACACAATTCTGCAAAAGTCACATTTACAGGCTTCTTCATACGACAAAATAAAGTTATTTATTCAGTTTCTGACATACAATTTAGTTTACATCAACAATTACACAGCTATAAATTTTATAACAGCCTGGCTTGAAGCCAATAACACTATACAACCTGGACAAAAATGCTACTTTTCTAACAGTATCATAAATATAAATCGAGGTTTAACGATTAACTCTTCGACAAGCAAAATGAGTGACGAAGCATGTTGTTGTCTAAGGCATGCTAGTACAAGTTTCTAAAATGCATTCAGTATATACTACATGTTTGAGCATAATCTCTATAAAGCAAGCTCAAAAACCTGGAAAAACTATGTCAACGAATTACTAATATAACCACCAGTGTCTTAGATTTCACTGAATGATTTTAAACTGATATGTTTGTCATTTTTCTATTCTTCTAGCCAACATAAAACCCTTAAGCCAAAACCTTTATACCACACAACTCAGTCTGTTTATGGCATTGGGACACTGCATTCATGCTTACTATTTCTGATAGCACAATGATCTGATTCACTGTAATTCAAAAAAAATGCTGGACTAGTCGGACCTTGACTGTGTGGAAATCGGGAGACTACTACAACTCTATTTGCTAGCCAAGCATCCTAAAAACTACTACTAAATGCAAATAAAACAATGCATCATCAAAACATTAATTATGCAGGATAGGGGCATGTACACGACGCATGAACAGTCACATTACATTACATTTGGCCAGCATTACACAGAGAACTAAACTGACGCATGGACACTCGCATGCTGATTATACACTTACCAAACGCCGGCATTATACAGAGTACTAAAATGAGTAATTATAAAAAAAATAATTCAACAATACGGCCCCCATAATATAATATAGCATCAATAAATAAGAAAGAGCTGCAGTAATCAACTAACAGCAGCAAACAGGGTAGCACGTGGCACACGCACAAACAAAAGGTATACAATCTATCAATGTGCAGTCAAACACTTGCGAGCACAATATAAGGTCTAGTAGTACAGAGGCTCCATGTAAAATTAACATCTGACTTGATTACGAAGACTTACCTTATTAATGAAGAAAAATTCAGTCAAGCTGCAGGCAATGCAAACTGTGTTTAGGTCTGTTGAATCACGTCGACAGGATACACTCACTAAGAGAAAGAGTTCCACACGTTAGTATGTCCCTTTTATTGTGGGTAAGAGTGTAATCGGTAAGGCACCTCTGACATCACAATATGGGTGCCTCATCTATACAGCATTCACATCAGGCTGTGGTTATATCAATTTGTGGGGCGAAATCTACTGACTACAGCAAGAGCTATGGCAGATATGATGGCATCATTTCCGAGTCAGCTCAAGTATTTCTAACTTTGGGTTTAAAACAGAAACTCAGTGCCAGCAGTGACACACACACACACACTTGCCATCTCTACTTAATTCAAAATACAAGACAGTCATATGAAAAACTGCTCTGGTTACATCCCTTCACAAACAGACTCGGACAGTAAATACCTCCTACTTCTGCCCTCTCTCTCCATCCTCCCCACACTTGGGAAAACACTTGAAAAACTGATCTACAACCAAATGCCCACTTACATCCAAAAGTATTACCTCCTCATTTTAACGGCATGGATTCAGGCCTGGCTAGAGGACAATGACAGCACTATGGTCACTTACAGATGAGGTCTTTCTCAACAAGGATAAAAGATACCTTTTGGGAGGATTCTTTGACCTTACCAAAGCTTTTCAACTAATTGACCACTTCCTGGTCCTCCTCTCCCTCTAAGAAATCTGTATTGGCCCCAATATTTCTAAAGCAGGTCTTAGGCCCATCCCTATCGCCACCAGCACCCCTTACCAGAGGAGTGCTCCAAGGATCCATACTTGCCCCCCTTTTGTTTTCTATCTGTATTAAGCTGCCCTATGTGATCTCTCTAACCTTCCTTTTTTTCTATATGCAGAGGACATGGTTATTCTTTGATCCATTCCTTAACAGTCAACTATTAAAACCCAACTTCAGTCTGACCTCTGCTACCTCAGTTCTTGGCTAAACAACCCTACTCTACTCATAAACCACTCTAAAAATAAATAATATGGAACCTCACAAAGGCCAAAAGAGACTGTCAACATTGCAGATCTCAGTCGCTGCCCAATAGAAACAACCACATCCTTTAAATATTTAGGTTTATGGCTAGACCAGTCACTTAACTTCCAAAGTCGCACTGAAAACAAAAAAAAAGTTGTTTTTTTTATTCTGGTCCTGGAAAATATATCCCTTTCTCAACCTTAAAATAGGCTCTCCATCATAGCCTGCAAAACAAAAAGTAAAACCTCACCCACTCCACAGTCCATTGAAAACAAAATCTGCAGATTCATTTCCAGGTCCTCCCTTCAGGAATATCATTCCATCATTCTCTCCAAGGCGAAATGGTACTAGTCTTCTATAGAGTTGAGCTACTTCTAGAGTAACTTGTTTTCAAACTAATTCAGCCAGGTGCCTTTCCACCTCTTGCAGCCAAACTCTAGAACCAAACCAACAACTACCTACAACCTCCGCAGCCTCTCTGTTAACTCACTCACTCCAGAAACCCCAAACTTTACAGCTTTGTACTGACAATTCCTTCTCCATTCTTGCACCCAAACTCTGGCAGTCCCTCCACCCCACCTTAGATTGTGACACTACAACCAGACTCTGAAAAGGACCCTTGGCAAATAACAGGAGAAATTGAATGATGTTCTTCATCTCCCATTGCTGCAGTCCTGACATAAGGGTATTCCGCTGCCCACCATCGGCCCGAATACCAAAGGGCTAGAACCGGCGTCGGTCATCGGCGCTCGAGACTGACATCAGTACGTGCCAGTACAAATGCGCATGACCGACGCCATAACCTCAGTCTTTCTTGCCGCATGGTCCCTAAGCAGAAGCAGCATTTGCAAGTGCCGTTCGGCGTCCTGAAATTGTCGGTTTTCGAATTTCAGACCGGAGACCAAGTTGGGCTAAGTACCCCTTTGGGGGACATTTTTGTCTTTTTCTTGCCTCAGTATTGACGGATGTCAGAAAAAGTTAATAACTGTATTTCTTGTGGGAAACAGATTCCTCATAGGGATTACCATTCGCTCTGCATTCCTTGTTTAGGGCCTGAGCACGACGTTGTTGGGTGTCGCTTTTGTGCTACTTTTAACAAACGTACTATTAAACGTCGGTTAGACTGTGCTAGGCTAGTGTTTGGTAAACGTTGTAATTATAACATGCCGTCGGATTCTCCGTCGACTGGTTCTTCTAAGAAACGCAAAGAAAAGTCTTTGCGGTCCAAACAGGATGAGGCGGCCACTCCGGACGCCGGTTCTGTAGTACCACTGGCTACTTCAGCGGCTCCTTCTGAAAGTTTACCTGAGTCTCAAGGGGAGCCTTTGTTACTGCAGGAAGTGGCTTCTCCTGTGTTAGGCCAGGCTGAGGGTGCTTCTCTGATGTCAGTGGTTCCCTCCCCTCGTAGGGTAGTTAGGCCTCCTCCTTCTCATAGCAAAGCCCATTCTAAGTCTAAGTCTGCCCCTGTTGGTGCGTGTCCCCAGGGTCCAGCTCCTAGGAAGCACATGTTAAAGATGGCTGAAGATTTGATTACTTTAATTACGGGTTCTATGCCCCCCTGAAGAGGCCCAGGGTAGAGCCAGAGTTGGAGGGTTTGGTTCAGTCTTCCAATGAGTCAGATTCCTCTGTAGAAGAACTTCAGGATTTCCCTCCCTATTCTGATTTGGAGGCTGAGGACTGTACTCCCTCTCGCCCCTCCAGAAGATTTTTCTTTCTCTGAGACTTTGCATTCCATGAGGGAACATTTCAAATGGGAGGCCAGGATTATTCTGATTCCGTAAAAGACTGAGAGAATTCTTGTTTTGCCTCAGCATAGGCCCTTGGCTATTCCCCTGTACTGGATGTTGTTCAGGATGTGTTTTCTGAGGCTGCCCTTAACCCAGATTCTCTGCCTCCTGCCCCAGTTAAACCAGACAGATACTACAGGGTTCGGAAGCTCACAAGTACTTATATAAGAGTCCTAGGGCTGATCCAGAAACTATTACTCAAGGCCCCAAAGGGGTTAGGGCTTCTGTGGTTAAGAATCCAGTTCCTCTGGACAAGGATGCTAGGGCCCTGGATAGGTGGGGTAAAACTGTATACCTCTTCTACTTTGGCTATGAGAGCTTTAAATTGTCAGTTTCATATGCTTGTATCAGAATTATTTGCTGGGCCAATTGAAATGTAAAGTAGATGCTTTAGCTGAAGGTATTGAATGTAAGGAGCTTCAGGATTTAGTGCATGCTTCAGACCAAGTTGGTAAGCATTCTTTGCAGTGTGGTTTTGATGCTTTACAGGCTTCTTCCAGGGTGGCTGCTACTAGTTCAGTCATTCGTAGGCATGCTTGGCTTAAAGATCAGACCTTGTCAGAGCATGTTAAGGCTCGAATTATGGATGCTCCTCTACAATCTGATGTTCTTTTTGGTCCTCCAGTAGAGTCAGTTTTGAAAAAGATGGAGGAGAAAGCTAAGTCTATGCAGACAGTTAAGGATTTTTTACAGGTTCAGCCCCCTGAGTTCAGTAGGAATTGGCCTGCTAAGGGTTGGTCTTTCCCCTCTTCGGATTATCAGTCTAGGGGCAGGTCGAGGTGAGGTAGGGGTAGGGCTTCCTTTCAGGGCCCTGTTACTTCTAGGTCTTTGAGTTCTTCTACCCCTTCTGCTGGGGAGGGCAGGGGTCAGTCCTTTCGGAAACAGACCCAATGACCCGTGTCTTCAGCTGCCGGACTCTGCCTTGCTGGCAGCCCCTCTGGGAGGAAAACTGAGATTTTTCAAAAGGAATTGGCATTTGGTTACCCAAGACAAATGGGTATTGGACATAAATCGAGGCTACAAATTTTATTTTCACACATTCCCTCCTTTCAAAGGTATGCCGGATGTGCCTCGTCAGCAAAAACTGGAAGCGCAGACTCAAATTTCTTCTCTGCTTCAGTTGGAAGCAATACAGGAAGTACCTTCTGCAGAAAGAGGCACGGGGTTTTATTCCCGTCTTTTCTTAGTGCCAAAGAAAGGAAATACTTGGAGACCAATTCTGGACTTGTCCATTCTAAATACCTTTCTGGAAATTCCAAAATTCAAGATGTTAACACTGCAACAGCTGTTACCTATGCTGGGCAAAGATCACTGGATGGTGACTCTGGATCTCAGAGGCCTATCTTCACATTCCTATCAGGCCCAGTTGCAGGAAATTCCTGAGGTTTGAATGGGAATTTGCATTATCAGTTCTCTGCATTGCCCTTTGGCTTGTCTACTGCCCAGGGTATTCACGAAAGTCCTGGCTCCAGTAATAGCTTTTCTCAGGCTAGCAGGAATTCAAATTTATCCTTATCTGGACGACTGTTTGATTCTGGCTCAAGGCAAGCACGAACTTCTTCAACATCTGCAGTATGTAATGACAGTTTTCAGATGCCTAGGGTATTCTGTGAACGAAATAAAGTCCAGTCTAGTACCCTCACAAGAGATGTGTTTTCTGGGTGTGAAACTGAATACAGCTGCTCAGATGGCATTTCTTACCCCGGACAAACAAAGGAATCTTCATCTATACTTCCAGCAGCTATCAGTAATGTCCAGGCTGACTGCAAGGACAGTCCTTCAAGCCTTGGGGTTCATGGCATCTTGCATTCTAGTACTTCCCAATGCCAAACTGCATATGAGGAAGCTACAATGGTATCTCAAGAACGTTTGGACTCAACACTGCCACGATTTGGACACTGTCATTCGGATCCTACCTTGCATTCAGAGAGAATTTCTGTGGTGGGCTCAGGAATGTCACCTAAACAAGGGTCTCTCTGTGACCCAACCAGAGGCAAGTCAGATATTAACGACAGATGCCTCGGAGTCAGCCTGGGGAGCTCATTTCAGAGGAAAATGGATTCAAGACCTTTGGGCCCCAGAGCTACTTCACTTGCATATCAACATGAAAGAGATGCTGGCAGTTCAATTTGCCTTGGAGGGATTCAAAAGCCTACTTCAACCAGGACTGGTGTTGATTCGAACAGACAACACGACGGTCATGTGGTACATCAACAAGCAAGGGGAACTCATTCTTACCCTCTTTGCAGACAAGCAATGCTGTTGTGGGAAACTGCTTTGAATCTGCACATCACTCTTCGAGCACAGTTTCTGCCAGGAGCACAAAATTCTTTAGCAGATGTTCTGAGCAGACAGATTGTGGATCCTCACGAATGGAAATTGGACCCTCAGGTATTTCTTCAGTTGACAATGGCTTGGGGAACTCGGACATAGATCTGTTTGCTTCTCCTCTGAATTTTCAACTGCCACTGTTTTGCACAAGGCTATTTCATCCAAAGCCTGGAAAATAGATGCACTATCCTTCAGTTGGAGCAACCTTCACGTGTATGCTTTTCCTCCTTTGCCTCTTCTTCCACAGGTGCTGTTGAAAGTCAGGAGGGACAAGCCTTGCATGATCCTTATAGCACCGGATTGGCCTCGTCAGCATTGGTACCCTCTGTTGAGGAGCTTGATTCATGTACCACCTTGGCCATTGCCACAGATTCCTCATTTATTGTCTCAGGAGAACAATCATTTTCTCAATGTCAGGGTGCACTCCCTGCGCCTGACAGCCTGGCGCATTCTGTTTTAGAGAAGGAGGACCTTCAGCTCCCTCAAGTTTTGGATGTTATTTTGGAAGCCAGGCGTCCTAGTACTCGAAAAGTTTATGCTGGTAAATGGAAGAGATTTTTTCTTTGGAGTTCAGCTAAAGGCTTTGATGTCGAATTGCCTAATTTGAGTTGTACATTGCAATATTTGACTGTTTTATTGGACAAGGGTTTGTCCTCTTCTGTAAAAGTGCATGCTGCAGCTATTTCTGCTCACTATGATTGTGACCCTCCTTTATTTTCACATCCATTGGTTAAACAGTTTCTTAGAGGGGCAAAGAATATCAGACCCCCACGGAGAGCTCCTACTCCTACCTGGGATCTTAATTTTGTTTTGGAAAACCTGACTCTGCCTCCTTTTGAACCTGCAGCTACAGCTGAATTGCAGTTCTTGTCTTGGAAGACTGCTTTTTTGTTGGCTATTACTTCTGCTAGAAGGGTATCTGAATTACAGGCCCTCATGGCAGTGGAACCTTTTCTGATTTTTCACAATGACAGGGTTTCCTTACGTACTAATCCTACTTTTCTGCCTAAAGTGATTTCTAATGTGGCATTGAACCAGTCTATACATTTGCCTACTTTTTATGCTAACCCCCAAAATGACGGGGAAAAAGTTTTGCATTCTTTGGATGTACATAGGCAGTTGAGGTATTATTTGAGCAGAATCAAAGAGGTCAGGAGTTCTCAACAATTATTTGTTTCTTTTGCTTTGACTTCACGAGGGAAAGCTGTCTCGAAACAAACTATTTCCAAGTGGATTAACCATTGTATTGCTTTTTGTTACTCTCATCATGGTGAGGATGTTCCAGTTGGGATCAGGTCTCATTCTACTAGGGCTACGGCCACTTCTACTGCTTTTTTGAGAGGGGTAGCTACTAAAGACATTCTAGAAGCAGCTACTTGGAGTTCTGTACATACCTTTACAAAGCATGATCATTTACCTCTTTATTCTAGGTCTAGGGCTGGGTTTGCCACTGCAATCTTACAGGGCATGTCAGCAGCTCCTACTGCTATTTAGTTGACCAGCCTCCCTTTTTTCCATTGCTCTGGGATTCTACCCTTATGTCAGGACTGCAGCAATGGGAGACGAAGAACATAGTACAGTTTTGTACCTACCATAAATGTAGATGTTCGAGGATTTCCATTGCTGCAGTCCAATTTTCCCTCCCTCCTTCCCCCTTTTTTCTTTTTAGGTTGAGGTTTGGGTGGTGTTTTTTTTTTTGCATTCTGACGTCTGAGGCAAGAAAGACTGAGGTTATGGCGTCGGTCATGCGCATATGTACTGGCACGTACTGATGTCAGTCTCGAGTGCCGATGACCGACGCCGGTTCTAGCCCTTTGGTATTCGGGCCGATGGTGGGCAGTGGAATACCCTTATGTCAGGACTGCAGCAATGGAGATCCTCGAACATCTACATTTATTGTAGGTACAAAACTGTACTTTTCATCCTGCGTGCCCTAGGTTTGGCAGAGTCCAGCTGTGACAGCAGCAAAGGGAAATCAGAAAACTGAAAACAGACAGGAAGGCAGTGGAACAAATATCTAGAAGGCTTTGTTGAGTAGAAGATAGTCTGAATAAGAATAGCAGTAAGAAATCAGAGGTATTGCAGTGTCAAGGTTACTGCAGGACAGCAGAATACAAAAGCTGACAGAGGGCAAAAGGAAAAAAAAAATAGTGCAATCAGTGTTGTAGGGCACAAATCTCAGCTGAGAAGGAAAAGCAGCTGAAGAAGCCTGAGATAATGGGGTGAAATCCCAAGGTGTGTAGTAAGATATATACTGTAGAATGTGGAAAAAATTAAGTAATGAGGACATAGAAGCAGAAACCAAAGCATCTCCGACTGTAAAGGTCAAGCAGAAGAGACTACAATGGTTCAGTCATATGCACAGAAAAGGCAACAGCAATCTGGTAAAGCAGATGAGAGAGACAGAAAAGCAAGAAGGGACAATGACACCAGCTAAGAGATGGACTGTAAGATAGAAGACCTGTAATAGTAAGGCAGAACTATCAAAGGTAGAAAAGTGATTCAAAAACAGAAAAGGTGGAAGTTGACATTAACAGTCCAACTCCATGTAACGTGGGGAAAAATTATACTGATAACTGGAACTCTGCATGCATATGCATTTATTCTAACCTTCCCTAAACACGATTATATTGGGCGACTTCAACTACCCAAACATAGATTGGGAGCATTACTCTAGCTCCAACACCCTTGCCCAAAGGTTCCTAGAATTCATAAACTCAAATGCTATGGAACAACTTGTTACCACTCCCACAAGAGGGGAAAACATACTGGACCTGATCATCACCAACATGGGGATTCCATGCTCCAGACCAGAAGTGTATCCCTCACTCGTAAGATCAGACCATAAACTGATCTCACTGGATATTCACATCCCGACCCCACTCCCTGCCAAGAAAACCACAGTGAAAAACTTCTAAAGCAAATTTCACAATCCTCAAAACCGAGGTGGAATCCTTCAAAGCCCCCAGGCCGGTGGAAAAAACGTCCCAGACCGCAGAATCCTTTATAAATGCATTCTATGAACACCTTCAGGAATGCATGGATCATGCAATCACAAATAAAACCAAGACCCAATCCTCCAAAGGCAAGACAACCTGTCTGGTGGACCCCAGCCATAAACAAACTATACAATAGAAGGAGGAAGCTACTACATGATAGAGCAAAATCCCAAAAAGGGAAGGCATCTCTGATCAGTATTAGCAAAAAACTAAGGGCACTCATAAATTTGTCAAAGGCCAGCTTCGAGAGAAAAACTGCACAGGACACTAAGGATAATCACAAGGCTTTCTTTAGTTATGTTAGGAACCTGGGTGGGAATTCCCAGATATGCTCAGAATTAGTCGAAAATGAAAAAAATACACTGATCCCACAGACATTGCCAACATCCTAGCTGACAGGTTCAGCGCAAACTTCTCCCCCCCCCCAGCAAAAGGGCAAATATCTATCCCAGCAGAGTGCTGCCCCCCCTGACATCTCAGATGCTCAGGTGGGAGCCGCCCTCTCCAAAGAAAAAAAACACAGCATCAATGGGACCAGACTGTGTCCCAGGCTGCGTCCTACATGAACTCCAAGAAGAGCTAAACCCAAACATAAAACTACTGTTCAATCTCACCCTTACTACACGATATGTACCCAAAGAGTGGCGTACAGCAACAGTGGTCCCTCTCCACAAAGGTGGTGCCTCAACGGACCCTGGAAACTATCGCCCATTAAGCCTGACTAGCTTGGTCTGCAAAGCTATTGAAAGGATCATCATGGACCTCATAAATAAAGATATTGGGGACCTACAGACACTGGATCCTACCCAGTTTGGCTTTAAGGGCAGATCCTGCCTCTTAAACCTGGTTGACTTCTTTGAAACAGTCACCAAGGCCATTGACGAAGGGAAGGTGGTCCACACAGCCTATCTGGACCTCGCAAAAGCCTTCGATACAATACCCCACTCGGGCATTATAGATAGGCTCACCAGCTTAAATATAAACCCCTATGTCACTATATGGGTTGCAAACTGGCTCAAGGACAACCCACATGGTGGTTAGAATTGCTGCAGCCATGTCAGACTCCAAACCAGTTACAAGTGGCATCCCACAAGGCTCAGTCCTGGGAGCCCTCTTGTTTGGTATATATTTCTTGGAGGTACAGGCCAACACGAAGGACTGTGGCTGACCAAGTTCGCAGATGTCTAATGTACATAATACATGCTTTTTCACCAGCTGACATGCCTCTATTTTGTCAGTTGCAGAAATGTACTCGGTTATTGTCTGAATACATTTCTGCACTGAAACTAATACCACGGAGACCTGGCAGCTTGGTGAATCGCTAAATCACCTCATTTGCATGGTTTTCACTAGCAACTGAGGTGATTTGCATATTTGCCATTTTTCAATGATAGAACAGTATAGGACTGCTCATGCATGTGAAAATGGCACTATCCTGACTCGCTCAGTGGCCGTTTTCCATGCAGAAGCTCCTACTCTGCTCCTACATGGAAGATATGGCTTCCTGAATCCCAGGGCATGTATATTGAGCAACAATGTACGCATACTAACATTTTATGCAGTTTACTAGGTTAAGAAAATTTTCAGAGGAAGCCAAAGTGAAATGTGTGGTTAAAAGTCAGTCACAGAATCATACAACAAATGGAGACCGAAATAATTAACCCCATGTGCTCATTTGCAGTTCACAAACTTAATGTTCTATGCTAAATTGGCAAACATTCATTACTCCAGAGATATGCTTCATACAGAATAAAATTCTACTCTTTCACCTTTTCCTTAACTGAGTGACACTAAGATGATTTCTCAGTTTGAAGAACATTTAATTGACATAGCATAAAAGACCATGGCAGCTACTCAGAAGTCTAACTGATAGACTTCTCTTCAGTGAGGCCATGCTGCCTTCATTCAGAAACAAACTCATCAGCTTTAGTGTACCTGTGCCAGTTCCAGATATCTTTCAGACACCTGCAAATGTTAGTAGCTGCTACAGATCACCTCCTTTCAATATTAACTCATTCACGCCGGCAGTGCCTTTTATGTATAGTTCCTCATTGCTTTCCAACATTTTTTGAGGGCTGGCTTCTTCAACTAAGTGACCTGCCAGTTAATAGACAGCATAAGAAAGGGAAAATGTAAATTACAAATTGATTATACAATTGCTGATATAGGATTTCTAGTAGTGGATAGATCAGTCCTTGCTTGTCACCCTTGTAATGCCTATTTTCATATTTATATTGATATATTCACAACCGAAAGTGCTACATGTTATCGGGGCAGAGAAAGAAAAATACATTGTGTCACTGTGCATGTATATTAAAATGCACTATACTGAGGATATTGCTCATTTCCTAGTAATTATGAAGGTATGCAAAAATTCCATATGTGCATTACTATCCCCAAAACCAATTGAATTATATACTGTCGCACTGTGTTGGGCGAAATCTAGATGATGTTGAAAAAAATGATGCTGACAAGTGCCTGCATGTTGAACACCTAGTGTTATTTGTATTAAGTATAGAAACAAGCATAATTTAATATATTTGCAAATATCCTAAAAACAAAGTATCAGAAAAAGGAATGCCTTGCAGTCGCATGAAAAATTCAGTATAAATGTAATCTGATGCTATATGTTTAGATCAGTCCAAGTGAGGAAACATTGTTTGTGAAATATTAGAGAAATTGGGTTTGTGGGGCAATTGTGATAAGACTGTTGATATATTATCAGTTTAAAGAAATGGTTTTACTGATTGATCTCTGAACTTTTTTGGATAGCATTTATTGTCCACTGGATCTTTATATTTGTTAGGGTAATGTTTTTAATTTGATTTTTCAGAAAATTGTGAGGAATATAAGGATGAGTATAGGCTACTAGAGATGTGACATTCTACAAAAGATTTCTGAAAGAGTGACCAGTTTATGAGCTTTGAAAAAAGGCACCATGTAATCTGAAAAATACCTTTATTCTACCCCTATGCAAAGCAAAGATCTTGACTGCACTGTTATTGGCCAATGGCTCGCATGTCTTTTTCTCTCTCTCAAAGCTTTTAAAAATATAGTCACTGAAAACTATTTCATAACCTAAGCAAATACTGCCCCATCTTGAATTTGCAACATGATTTCAGTCCTAACTATGTAACTCATATATTGCCCTAGTGAATGCTGCAGAATACATCAGGATCAACAAGATCATGGTCAAATTGCCAGATACATCTTTTTTGAACCTCTCCAAAGGACTCGGTGATGTGCATCAAGGAATGCTTTACGCGGATCTAAGTTATTGCCTTTTTTTATGCAGCTAAATGGTTAAAAAAAAGCTATTTAATAGTGCTAAACAAATGAATCTGATGGAAAATTTCTCCCTTTTAACCACTCCCTGTTATTACTGGATTCCCTCTTGGTTTGGTTCTTCAGTCACTCTGCTTTACCTTCTTCATAGATGACAATTCTTATCCTTGTGAAGAAATCAGATTTGCCCAAAACAATGATGTACTATGCTTCTTCCTGGACAGTACTGAACAACTGAGGTCAGTTCCAAATTGCAGTGTAGAACTAGTTCACTGCAACTGTAGCATGAAACTAAAGGACGTCATCTTAAAGCTAATCAGTTCAGAATTGTGTACTTCTCAAGCAGGTAACAAAACCATTGCCATTTTGGTACCGAGACAGTTTCAGCAAATTTGGCACATCTAAATATGAACTTATATTAACATTTTTGGAAATGTCATCAAATGCGGAAGTGATGTCAACTAACTTCCTTTGGCTCATTATAGCTTCTTCTTCTAACCTAGCTGCACTTCACTCACACCTTACTAAATAATCCCTCAGCATGTCCTCCTCTCTCATATCCCTCTACACCCGCTCTCAAACTGACCACAGCTAAGATCAGCACCTTCTTAATATTTATAAAACCAACAAAAACATTTGTCAAACTTCTATATAAAAACAGTGTCCCTAGCCTTGAGCAACCTCCCACCAAATATTCGCAACATCAATAGTACAGCCCATTTCAGAGCTAAACTTTAAAACTACCTTCTTAATTCTAGCTCCTGCCCATGTCAGGACCCCACTTAATACCCCCTTCATCCCGCCTTGCCTCTCTATACCACTCGTTACTCCAAATGTATCACCCTTCCAAGACGTATAGTTTGTGATTGTAACTCTATTCATGCATTTATCACCAATCTAGCTCTTGATTGTTGGTATACTAAAATATACTAGCACAAAACTAATTCTGTACTTCACTCAGCTTTCTACTACTCTAATTCCTAATATAACTACTGTTATTGTAAATATTTGCAGTGATAGAACTATATAATTCTTCTTGCTGTTAAATGTTTTTTTTTCTTGCCTATGAATGCATGATATAACTTTGCAATAGTTTTTTCTTGGAATGAATGTTCATTGACATCCTGTATAATTTTTGTTACTTGAGCTTTTTTCCTCGGGTCTCCACTGAAAGCGGGCCTTTGGCTCAGCTGGACTAATCCAATTAACAAATGACAAAATAAATGAAATAAAACATACAGGTAAGGCCTTTTCAAAAAATAACCAAAATGTTGATAGGCTGTACAGGGCCAAATTAATTCTCTCAGGAGATTCTCCAATATTTGCTGCTAAAACATGCTCATCACCATCATTTCTATATCCATCACATTCTTCAGTTTGCCTCCACTACTAGGTGAACTTGATATGAATTATATCAATGGAATTACATATGTAAATTAGGATGCTTGTATCACCATTATGAATTTTTGGTATAACGTCTGCGTAGATTATACTTTATGGTTCATGATGCGGTTGCTAGTGTGGTCAATTACTATGTCAATTGACAAGTTCTATTCAGTGCCGTGGCAGTCAATGGTTTAGGTACATAAATATTGCTAAAATATATAGATTCTGACAATGGTTCCATTCATTATGAATGCATGAACCAGACACAAAAAAAAATCTACCTGAAAAAGCTGATCCACAGAATTATCAAACAACTTTCTTAGCAGTTGCCCAGGATTGTGGTAGAGCGAGAATGTATTTTTTACCCTTTAAGATTAGGGTGTGATCTCAGAGTTGGTAGAAATAACTACCAGGGTGCATGCACGGGCAGTGGGCTTCTCCCCTTTTTTATTAATTTCTAGTTAGTTTCATTGTTTTGAGTTCGACCCTTTTGGGTCAATGTTTTTTGTTTCATCCAAAAAAAAAAAAATCCATGCCAACAGGTGAAGTCAGGCTTGTAACAGGAAATACTGCTGATATTCATGCCCTTAATGACAAGGGCCAATGATACAGTTACTAGACTGGTTAAAAGGGGTTACCTCAGAAAAAGGCAATAAGAGGAATATTACTAAATAACTTAGATGCTGAACATGAAAGTGGTGAGAGAAGAAGCTTTCACGGGTTGAATCATATAAGTGAAGATAATGAAATCAAAATTAATAAATTCTCTGCGTTGAAGTACATTTTCTGGACAATGTGTTAATATTTTACATTACGTAACATTTTATCTTTGCCAGGATTATTAAATTTAGTGAAAATATTATCTTACAGTGAATCTGTTCCATTCTAAACCTACCACCCTAGAAAACAAAAATGGGAAGAAACTAAGGGTAACGCTGCTCAATGCCAGAAGTCTAAATCTCAAAATGCATGCACTTGAGGCCCTTCTCAGTATGGAGAACTTCGATGTCTGTGCTGTGACTGAAACCTGGTTCAAGGCTCTTGAGAGCACCCCGGCACTATCAGGTTTTACCTCATATCATGCGTTCCGGCCCCAAAACCCGGACCACACCACAAAAGGAGGGGGGTGTATCCATATTCATCAAGGATACCCACACCTCCAGGTAGCTGGCAATGCACGAAGCATCGGAAACCATCCAGGTGCAATTAACCATAGGCAAAACTGCTCTACAATTTGTAGCATGCTACAGGCCACCCTCTCAAACTCAGGAACCCCACACAGCCTTCCTGAAGACACTGGAGGGTATAAATGTATCTCCAAACACCATTATGTTGGGTGACTTCAACTACCCGAATATAGACTGGGAACATTACTCAAGCCCCAACTTTCTAGCCCAAAGGTTCCTGGAGTTCATAAATTCAAATGCCATGGAACAACTAGTCAGCATTCCCACAAGAGGAGAAAATATACTAGATCTCATCATCACAAACATGGGGACAAAATGCTCCACACCGGAAGTATATCCCTCATTGGTGAGATCAGATCACAAACTAATCTCACTGGAAATCCACATCCTGCCCCCACCCCAAACAAAAAAGACCACAGTGAAGAACTTCTCTAAAGCAAACGTCACACTACTCAAGACTGGTGTGGTATCCTTCAAGGCCCCCGAGCCAGTGGAAACCACAACCCAAGCTGCGGAAGCCCTTACAAATGCCTTCTACGAACACCTCCAGGACTGCATGGATCAGGCAATCCCTAATAAAACCAAGACTCTTTCCACCAAGGGCAAATGTCCAGTCTGGTGGACCCCAGCCATAAACAAACTTTACAATAAGAGGAGAAAGCTGTTACATGATAGAGCAAAATCCATAAAAGAGAAGACACCCTTGATCATTATTAGTAAAAAATATGAGCACTCATAAAATCATCCAAGGCCAACTTTGAGAGAAAAATTGCCATAGATTCAAAAGACAATCATAAGGCCTTCTTCAGCTATGTTAGAAACCTGGGTGGAAACTCCCAGATATGCTCAGAATTAGTCCAAAATGATACAAAAATCACTGAACCCACAGACATTGCCAACATACTGGCAGACAGGTTCAGTGCAAACTTCACCCCCTCTCCCCCCCAAAAGGAGAGAGAACTATCCCAGCGGAGTGTAGCCTCCCAGACATCTCAAATGCGCAGGTGAAAGCTGCTCTCTCTAAAGCTAAAAACACAGCATCAATGGGACCGGATGGTGTCCCCGGCTGTGTGCTACACGAACTCAATGAGGAACTAAACCCGCACATAAGGCAGCTGTGTAATCTTAGCCTTACCACAGGATACGTGCCCAAGGAGTGGCATATGGCAACTGTGGTCCCACTCCACAAAGGCGGTGCCTCTACGGACCCTGGTAATTACTGCCCCATAAGCTTAACAAGCCTGGTCTGCAAAGCTAATGGAGAGGATCATAATGGAACTCATAAACAAAGACATAGGGGACTTGCAGACATTGGACATGACCCAGTTTGGCTTTGTCAAGGGCAGATCATGTCTTTTGAACTTGGTCGACTTCAAAACAGTCACCAAGGCCATTGATGAGGGAAAGGCAGTCCATACAGCCTACCTTGACCTTGCAAAAGCTTTCAACACAATACCCCACTCGGGTATTAGAGAAACTTACCAGCTTAAATGTAAACCCATATGTCACAAGATAGGTTGCAAACTGGCTAAAGGACAGAACCCACAGGGTTAGAGTTGCTGGCGCCATGTCAGACTCCAAGCCGGTCACAAGTGGTGTCCCACAGGGCTCAGTCCTTGGCCCCCTGTTGTTCGGCATCTACTTCTCAGAAGTACAGGCAAACATAGGAGCGCTATGGCTGACAAAGTTTGCAGATGACTGCAAACTGGGCGCCATAGTGGAAAGTACATCGGACACAGATATCCTTCAGAGGGGTCTCACGGAAACTGATAGCTGGAGCCAGAGCCATGGCCTGAAGTTAAATGCCAAAAAATGTATAGTCATACCCTTCTGGAAAAACAAGGTAACCCCCAAGCTACCATATAGGTGGCAATCCACTAAGCACAGAAGAGGTTATCAGGGACCTGGGGACCCAGGTTGACAGTGGCCTTTCTTTTGACACTCACATTGCTAAAGTGGTTAGAAAGACCTTCTACATTGCCCACCTGATCATGAAGGGATTCACATCCAGATCAAGTGAGGTCATTGTTCCCCTGTACTCTTCACTTATCAGACCAATGATCGAGTACAATGCCCCATTTGGGATGTATCTCACCCGACACCTGCAGCAATTGGAAAGACCCCAAAAGTTCCTCACCAAAAGGATAAAGGGACTCCAAAATCTGTCATATGCTGCCAGACTGAAGAAACTCCAGCTCTATTCAGTCACATACTGTCTGCTCAGAGGTGACCTATGCCTGACATACAAGGCCATGTCCAACCTGGAATTAATGGACATGCTCCACCTCAAAAAATCCAAATCTACCAGATCCACTAGAGCAAGCAACTTAAACCTTAGCACGGATATAAATAGGACATGCTGGAGGGATAGATTTGTCACCCAGAGACTCCCTATGCTGTGGAATAAAATCCCGGTCCATGTGAGGTAGAGCACCTCGCTGGCTCTGTTCAAGAGAAATCTTGACAGCTGGATGGGAGGTCGTAGGTTTTCCCCAGGAATCATCTCTGTGTCACTGCTGGACAGAGGCACAACAAACTAATGGGCACAGTATCTTTTAACATAAGGGGTGGCGCAAGCCACAAAACTTTGGGCTAGGCTTATAAATGCCCTAGGGCAGATAGCCTAGTATAAACCTATGAACCTATCAGTTATTTCAATTAAAAGAATGTGTGAATGTACAAGATATGATACATGAAAATCTGTAATGAGGTTAATATAAAGACGGAAATACCAAGAATTTTGAATTAGTATAATTACCACAGGTATTGTTTAATGTACGAAATCTGTTTTAAATGGCCCCAGCCAAAATTATACATTGGCTAAACCAGGAGAAAATGTAAAAGCAAGAATTCAAAATCAAATACTTGATATTAGGGATAAAAAGATTTTAAAACATGGTTACAGTGCATGCTGTGGTGTTAAATAACAACAAAGTTAATAATTTTAATTTTTTGATGTCTAATGCCTATTTATAAGATGGGCAGAACAGTTATTTGTTTTCAATCAATGAGATAATAGAATGATTTTATCTCTCTCTGTCTATCTACCTACCAAACGATTTTCATTTGGTGACTGGGAGGTCTGACTGGTCATAGAACACCCTTTCAGTGGAGGTCCTGAGAGAAAAGCTCTGCTGGTAAAATACAAGTGGCAATGTAAGGCAACAGAGGTTATTAGTGCCATCTTTGACAGCTCAGCACTGGGAATGACTCACAGTGGCATTGCATAAAAGAATATTAACTAAAAGCCTACATTCATGCTGGTACTATTTTCATATTTAATACATTGGTATGAATAGATTTATACACTAGCATTAACTGGCAATGTTTGATTCAATTTAAAATGAGATGTTAGTTACTTGTATGTCTTTAAGAAATGAATTGGCATTTCTAACGGATGATATATTTAAGTGTTCTGTTTGTACCTCTGGGAAAGCATAATGCTGAAGTGGTAAGGTGAATTAATTCTTTATGGCTTTTATTACTTCAGTTTCTGTATGAGTGTGTTTGACTTTTGTTCTTCTTTTATATAGTGTGATACTATAAAAACTGTAAGAGGCTGATGTGAGTAATGGTCATGAAAGAATAAGCTTCGCAGCATCAGATAGCATTTTGTAGAGAGACATTTATACTTCATTGACATTGCAGTTCAGAAACTAATGTAGTGTCACATGCAGCTTTAAACAGATGTGCACTATACCCCTGCAGTCAAAAGATGATGTGCTGTTTCTTATTTTAGTACTGAGATTAAGCAGTACAATACAGAAGGAAGAACAAGACAATACACCAAGCTGCACCTAAAAGCAGTTTAACGAAAAAAAAAAAGTTTAACAAAACATAAAATTGGTTATTTTCAAAAAAAAAAAATCAACTTATTTTGCAAACTATATAAAGGACCCTCGTTCAACTACGCATAGCTGTATTTGCTTGGCCAAGGCAGTCTCTGTATCAAGCAAACAATAAATCAATTAATCAAATCAAACATGGTTCAGACTGGCAACTTGAATCCTGGTGCATCAGTTAATCAAGTCAGTCACTGTTTATCAAACTTGAGACCTGACAGAAAATTAGGTGTGTCAGTCAATTAAGCATGTACCATGGTTTTGTCAGATGACATATATCTGCTGACACATAATGATTGCTTGAGACAGTACTTTCTGGAATCTTGTGACTATCGACTTGCAGTTTCATGAATTGTCTGGAACATTAGAGCAATGTGTCATATTCTGCCTTTTAGTACCTCTTTCACTTCCCAATGTTTGCATTACATTCATTCATAAACAAAATGCTCAACACAAGTACTTCCTCTTTTATACTATGCTGACTTGCTACATAGAAAAGGTAATAGCACTATGGTGCTTTATAAAATAGATATGTCTCTTATATTTCACATCTAAATGGCAAAACTCTGAATAATGCACGATTATTAAAAACATGCTCACTACGAATCAATAATCATATCACAGTGGGCTAACAAGTATAATATTTATCTAATTAATACAGATTTGCACTGCTATGTTTTGACTACCTCCTTTTTTCTCATGAGGGAACTGAAATGAAAACATGGGACAGAATAAAAGTGCATTATACAGATGCATAACAAATGTGTGTACCACTCCAATTCCCAGTAGTTATGAACATAATATAGGTACAAAACCTGGTCATAATAATTGCATAAATGTTGAGTTATTCTGGGGCTGAGGTAACCAAGAGGATCATATTTCATTTCATAATGAAAGGCACTGGATCAGAGATTTTAAAAATAAGCTAGTAGAGCAAGTTAATACTATTTGCACTGAATTGTTCACTTAGTGGATGAGAATAAATTAAAGGAAAGGTCAATTAACTTTTATTAGTCTAATGGCAGATCTTTCACAAAATAATCTGCTATAACTCAAAAAAAAAAAAATGAGCAAATAAATTAAGATGGGTAGAAGCTTCTAAAGTGAAATCAAGTTTTATGGTGTCAAGTTGCCAGCTGGCACCCAAATTTCCACAGAAGGCACACACATGCACGCCTAGGGCCAATTTAGTGTCCAACCCACTTACAGCATGTCTTTGATTTCACAGACTACTGTATATACCAGCAGAAATGTGTGGGTTTTAACAGCAATAAAATTACAGATGGGATTGGACTGAGACATTTGTGGGTTGTAACAGCACTACCAGCAATAACATTAAGAAATAGGTGACAAGATTGGGATTGGGATTGGGCTGACGTATCTCAAGAGTTACAGCCTGAAGTTAACCTAACTTGAAAAAGCGAGATAGTCATTGCACACCGCCGGGTATCAAAATTACACTAGCACCTACGTTTCTAATGGACACAGACAGCGTGTAAATGCTTCACCACCCAAGCCCCGGCCTACATATACCCTTGAAAAAAGTTATCTTTGGATAACAAAACCTGTATATAGATTTTAAAAAGAACCCTGTTGCATCGCTCTCAAATGTCCAGATTTTTGCCTCTAAATTTCGGTCTGATCCTCATACAATTCCCCTTTTCTGGCAAATCACTTGGGATGATCTAAGGAATTACATTAGTGAATAATATGGCTTTGGATTGGAACACTACTCCACCGGCATTTCTGCGCAGAATGTTATTATACCACGTTACTGTAGCAACGTTCTACGTTTATTATTGCAATATCTGTCCCCATGTCCGGGCCTTTATAGCCCCATTATGTTGGGCTCTGTCAAGATTTCTTGGGCTCAGAGGTTGAGAGTAAAGACCTGTTTAGGTGAATATGGTTCAGCGATCAATCAACACAGCCTACTAAGACTACCAAACTACTACTACTAAGACTACTAAATACACTGGTGAATGAAATTCAGTCCACTCCACAGCTACTTAGTACGCACGTGCGAACGATCTGCACCACCTACGCCCCCCACCCCCCAGAACACATAACCCAATAAAATCAGCAAACCACGAACCCAAGAGTATTCCAGTACAATACCAATAAAAGTAAACGTTAGAATATTGTCACTACTGCACGACTCAAAGTAAACCGCTGTTCCAGCAACACGTTATCCTCTCATCAAGCTTTTCCAAATTATCAAGAAAACGTGCATTACACCACGAGAACATGAAATGCGCTCCCACAAAAATCGCACCAAGGCCAAGTTAAAGCAGGCTCGATCATATCAACCTGGCAACGAAAAGATCAGCCGCGTGCTACTTCTGCCATCCATTAGTACCACAAGAGCAAACGGTAAACTAAGTAAGCCATGTCAATTGTAATAGGAGGTTAAAGTTACTGTCACTCACCACTATACAATCGGTAGCAATGTTTTGCTCCATCTCTTGCGTTTGCTGCGAACGTAGAGAGTACAACACTTAAAAAGAAGGAAAGCGAAGATAGCAGCACGCCTTCTTTCACTCCCAAACATCCAAGCATGTGATATTTACAGTCAAATTAGGTGCTTTTGTGACGCTGTTATCTTACAAAACCTGTAATTTCCAATTTACTTATTATTTAACGGTTTCTACGCGGGAGCTTCTCAAAAATGTTTTGCATTTTATCGTACAAATTGTGCCGTACAATTAGACCTACCGCCCACTCATTTTTTTGTTTTCTTTCAATTGCATAAATACTATATAAGCGGGCATACCTCTTGACCTCCAAAAATCACAGCAAATGTATTTTTTGATACAACAGAAGGTCTTGTAAATACTAGACCTTATATAGGCTGCAGTAGTAGTAAGGTATGCACCCTAGTGACGGGTTTGACTCCACGAAGAACACCATTACATCTAGGAGTTGAGGTTAAATCTAAGACTCTAAATTTAATAAATAATAAGATGCATGAAATCATCAGTCCCTACCTGATTCACTTCATTGATCAATATAACAACTACAAGCTCACACTAACTCGAAAAAACCTACCTGAACGTGCCCTACACTCACATTGCACTAAATAGTATTCATATCGACTGCTTTGGCTGACTTGTGCTTGCACGTGTAAACGCTGACGCACATTTTGATTTAGGATCATAGTACTTTATCATGGACTCCTCATAGTTTTATTTTAATTACAATTCCTTCAACACTACGACAAATGCACAAACCAGCAAACAAAAGCGAACGGAGCATACTAAACGAGCAACAAATACAAATACAATATATTAGAACCAGCGTATACTCATAACAGTTTATTTGGACTTACACTTACTAATAAAAAAAAGCGAAAGGAGCACACTAATTAAAAAAAAATACCAGAACTACGACCGCACTACCACTAATTAAAAGCAATATTGACAAATGTCCAGAACTACGACCACACTACCACAAATTAAAAGAAGTATTTAATAATGACATAAACGCATGGGCTTTAAATTTATATTTTTATACATTTATGTACACTAAAGTTATAGTTAAATAGACTAAGAACACTTACCCAACACTCAAGAAGATGCAGGCAATACAGTTGCAGCAGGTCCTTCACAGAAAATGGAGCCGACACGATTAAATTCGAGATGAAAAGAAGTTCCACACTGCAGCTACTCCTTTTTATTAGGGTTATAGTGGGCTGGCCAAGGCGGCAATTACGTCATGATGTGGGCGGATCAGAAGGGCTTCAACACAGCATGCTAATAAGGCAGAGTTTACGTCACTTTGGGGGAGGAAACTTCCTGGGATCTACTCGAGGCAAATGTAACATCATTATTTCTGAGCCGGAAAGCCGTTTTTCATTTTGTTTTTTTAGAACGGAAACTAATACAGTACGGAGGGTTAGGAAGGTAAGCTATAAAACAGTTTTCGTGATTTATTTTTTTAAAGCTGCGGTTATTATTGCTTTTGGCCTGTAGCACATAAGGGGGACTTAAGGAGACAACAGATAGAGCTTTCTATTTGTTATCCCATTGTTTTCCTTTAAAGATTTCTTACAAGTTCAGCCTCCTAGATTTAGTCGGCACTGGCCGTCTAAGAATTGGTCCTTTCCAGCCCCTTCCAGGTCTTCTCAAGCCAAACCCAGACACTGCAAAAGTCCCAGGGGACACACAGGACTAAGCAGTGGGGGGGGGGCTCCACTTCCAAATCTGGGAGTAATAAGACTCCCCCCTATGGAAAACTGTCTCAATGACTTCCATTTAAAATTTCCAAGCACTTAACTGACTGCCCCTTTGGGGGGGAAAGATTGCTCTTCATGCAAAGAACTTGGGAACCCATTACCCAGGACAAATGGGTTTTAAATAGTGTCCCAGGGATACAGATTTCACTTCCACACACTGCCAACACCAAGCGGGTGGCTGGACCTACCACCAAATCAGTGGGCAGAGGCCCAAAAACAAGTACTTTCTGTCAAGCATGGGGGCTATTCAACTGATACCAGATGAGGAAAAGGCACAAGGTTTTTTCCTGATACCCAGAAAAGACGATTCATGGCATCCTATCCTGGGCCTGTGTACTCTAAACACCCTTTTGGAAATTCAAGATGCCGACTCTTCAATTACTTCCTATGCTAGGCAAAGATGCCTGGCTGGCAACACTAGATTTAAAAGAAGCATACCTGCACATCCCAATCAGGGAATCTTGCAGAAGATAGCTATGCTTCAAAGCAGGCTACACGCACTATCAGATCTGATATTGTTAATCCTCGTTCATTCCTTAAGTGTGGGTATCGGTTCTGACCTCTGAACTGAGCCAGCCATCTTCCAAGCTCGTGTCAGCTACAAGCCCTCGAGCTAAAACTCTTACCCAGAATTCCCCTCACCTCAGATTTCATTTGCCGCATCGCCATTCAGTCGTGTCAAGCTACTTTTCTTGAGCCAAGTACAATATTTTTCTTCATACTAAATTCTAAAACAACCTTTTCTCACAGAAAAGTTGTTAATTTTCTCTTAACTTATCGCATTTAGCGACTATCCTTTCTTGACTCTTTTCAATTCCTTTCCTCTTTACCGCAAAGTAATTTTTTTTTCACCATCGTTGGTAAACCCCCTTTCCTCCTCACCTTCAGGTAATTCTTGTACCATTGCTGGTATTTTTTCTGGGTTTCCTTCTTTCTAACATGGCAGATAAAGAAAAAGGTAGTCCAGGATTTAAGATGTTCAGATTGTGGCCATAAATGACCTACTTCAGATGCACATTCCCTGTGTGTCTATTGCTTGGGTGTGCCTTATTTAACAGTTGACCTGCCCTGCGGGATTTGTAAGAATTTCTTTAACCAGACATTGAGAGAAAAAGTTAATTAATATTGAATAGGCTACTTAAATCTCCTTTTTTAGAGACTATTTCTGGGTCGGAGGCTTCAACCTTCCAAGATCCCATAAGAAAGATTGATGAATATATAAAGGCCAAGTCTCTTCCTTTGTCCCCTGTTGGGGACTCCCAGGAACCAGAGACCCAAGAAAGTTGAGCTTTACAGTTTGGATTTGACTTCAGCTACAGCGCTTTCGGTACCTAGACATTTGGCACTGAGGCCATTGGCACCATCTGTGACTTCGGCACCGACTAGTGTGCCCTTTACCATATCCGTACCGAGGGGCTCCTTGGTTCAGACTTTACCAGCACCGACTGTCCAATTGATGCAGACTGTTACGACGTCTATGGATTTTTCGACGCCCATTGCCTTTTCGGCTCTGACAATTTACCTGGCACCGACTACCTTCTCAGCACCGATAATTCAGTTATCAGCACTGATTTTTTCGGTTCCAGCCTTAGTGCCAACAACCACTTTGGTACTGACCTCATCTCTGCAGACCATGACTTTGGCACCAATCATTTCCTCTGTGCAGACACCTGTAGTTCAGTTCTTTACAGCCCTGTTGTTTTCAGTGCAGACCTCCGAGGTGGGCACTGAGCTTGCTCCGTCTTTGGATAGACCTGACACCGTGTCAGTGAAATCCACTAGAAGTGCCTCTGAACATGACGTGTTGCGTCTTGTGGATCAAGTGCTTTTGGCCAGAGGTATCCTGTCCCCCAGGACCTATCCTTCCTCTGGAGGTGATCGCCCTTTACCAAAGACCCCTACTTATTCTCCTTAATTGCCTTTGAAGCCCCTTGATATAGCAGTCTTTCCCCCTCTACAATTCCCTTTATGGACCTCACTAAGGAGCTGTAGTTGCCTTCATGGCTGAAGAGTTTTGCTATGACCCAGGATGTCTGCTGTGGAGTACCTAATTTGATGTTTCACAGCCATCCAGGGACTCAGTCGGCAGACTGAGCCACTTAGAGAGGTGACCACTGTCCTGGGCACTCACCCCTCTTCAGGTGGACTGGCCTTACAGCTAATGGAGGCTCTGGCGTCTGCTGGCAATCCTGTGCTATCACTCTCCCTGCCCTCCTCTGGACCGCAATATACACAAGTCATTCCTGGCGGACACCGGGCGCAAGGGCTTCAGGATATACTCCCACGGGAGTCCCCTTTTGTTCTATCTTCCCCAGCTTCTCCCTCTGAGGAAGTTCATCAAAAGAGCTCATGCAAGAGGAAGCACATGGACTCCACAGGGGAGTCCCTTACTGAAGGCAGACTTTGAAAGGGAAGGGTCCCCTCGCTCACCCTCTGAGGTATCCTTTGGTGATATTGAAATTCTTAAACCGAGAGGTGACTGGCAGCCATTGAACCCGACCTCAAGAGTCTGTGTTCCTGCAGGCCTTTTACTCCTGTCCCCCTACCTCCTGGGTTACTCCACCTGCCGATGAGCTGGTCCGGCTCATGCAGCATGCGTGGAAGGCTTCTGACACCATTGAGAACATTCCCCAGAGGCCAGATAAAATTTTGATGCCTCCTGCTACTGATCCCTATTGGTCCAGAGGTCTTCCCGTAGATGTTTTGGTGGTGGCCGCAACTAAAAAGGACCTGGCGGAAGAGGAAAGCCAGACTGTCCATCCACCCAACAGAGTCCTGGGCTCTGGACAGAATAGGGAAGCGTACTTTTGCATCAGCGACCTTTGCAATCAGGTCGCTGAACTATATGGTACACTTTACCAGGCTTCAAAGAGATTTAATTTCTGAGCTGTCTGAAACTTTGGCTGGAGCGGTGTCTGAGGTCTGTGACAAAGTGGCCTCTCTGCTAGCCACCAAATCGATATCAAACTCCTACATGCACTTGATATCTCACACATCAGAAGGAGCTGCTATAGCCGTGGGTTCAGGCATTGTTCTGAGACGACACGCCTGAATGCACTTGTGTAATTTCACGGAACCCTTCAAGGCTTCCTTTCTCATCGCTCCCATCAAAGCCTCTTCATTGTTTGTACCCAAGGTTAAAAGCACACTGGCCAGATGTGAACATGACAGTAAGACCCTTTCGGCTGTGGGTGTCAGTTATTCTTCCCCTCAACAGGCTTTCTCCAGAAACCAGAAGAATGGGAAGATATGGTACAAAAAGTCTCGGGGTCCTTTCGGTGACACACAGGCAGAGTTCTCCCCTAGAGGCAGAGGGGAAAACTCACAGGGAAGATGCCTTTTTTGGGGAAGGGGGGGTCCACATGACCAGGGTTCCAGGGACTCATTCCCTGGCCAATCCTACCAGCACTCCTGAAGAGCGACCCAACTACTTTCCTCTGGAAGTGGTTTTGGGTAATTTCTCTTTGTACCCTTCTGCCTGGCTAACCATCACCACCGTTTCTTGGGTATAAAGGATTATAACCAGAGGTTATCCTATTCCCTTCGACCTTTGTCCCACTCCCCTAACAAACTTACCCGATGCTCCACCCAGTCAAAGGGAAGAAGCAGGTTTAGAGATTTCAGAACTGCTAAGTGTCATCCACATAGTCCCTCCAGACCAGATAGGATCCGGATTCTACTCTACTATTTTTGGTGCCAAAGAAAACTGGGGACTGGAGACCAATTTTGGATCTCGGAGTATTGAACAAGTTTGTAAAAGTACAAAAATTCCAGATGGTTACAATAGTCTATCCTTCTGCTTTTGGAAAAAGACATTTGGATGTGCTCGATAGATCTTCAAGATGCGTACTACCACATAAAAGTGGACAGACCATCAAGAAGATTCCTTCACTTCCGTGTGGGAGCCAGTCACTACCAGTTCAGAGTACTGCCCTTCGGACTCTCTACAGCCCCCAGAGTGTTCACAAAGTGCATGGCAGTCATCACAGCTCAGTTGTGACTACAAGGATTCCAGGTGTTTCCATACCTAGATGACTGACTCATCTCTGCCCCCAGCAGACATCTATTGGAAGAAGCCCTGGCATACTCTCTCCTCTCTGCAGAAAGGCTAGGCATAACCATAAACTGGCAAAAATCCAATCTCACCCCATCTCAGTCCACAGAATTCATAGGGGTCATCTTGAATACAAAGAATTGCAGAGCATCCATTCCAGAGGACATAATTCTAAGGATAAAGCAACAACTGATCCCAATCCTTTCAAGGGAGAAATCCATAGCTCACTCTGTTCTACAGTTGTTGGGTTCCATGGCAGCCTCCATCACCATTGTCCCCCTGGCCAGGTTTCACATAAGGCTTCTACAATGGCTACTTCTCACCCTACTAGACCTGATCATCACAAACATGGGGACAAAATGCTCCACACCGGAAGTATATCCCTCATTGGTGAGATCAGACCATAAATTAATCTCACTGGAGATCCACATCCCGCCCCCAACCCCAGCAAAAAAGGCCACAGTGAAGAACTTCTCAAAAGCAAACTTCACACTTCTTAAGACTGGAGTGGTATCCTTCAAGGCCCCCGAGCCAGTGGAAACCACAACCCACGCTGCTGAAACCCTTACAAATGCCTTCTACGAGCACCTCCAGGAATGTATGGATCAAGCAATCCCTAATAAAATCAAGACCCTTTCCACCAAAGGCAGGCGCCCGGTCTGGTGGACCCCAGCCATAAACAAACTCTACAACAAGAGGAGAAAGCTACTACATGACAGAGCAAAATCCCTAAAAGGGAAGGCATCTCTGATCAATACTAGCAAAAAACTACGATCACTCATAAAATCATCCAAGGCCAACTTTGAAAGAAAAATCGCTAAAGACACAAAAGACAATCATAAGGCCTTCTTTAGCTATGTTAGAAACCTGGGTGGAAACTCCCAGATATGCTCAGAATTAGTCCAAAATGATACAAAAATCACTGAACCCACAGACATTGCCAACATACTGGCAGACAGGTTCAGTGCAAATTTCTCCCCTCCCCCCCCAAAAGGAGAAATATCTATCCCACCAGAGTCTAGCCTCCCAAACATCTCAGATGCCCAGGTGAGAGCTGCTCTCTCTAAAGCAAAAAACACAGCATCAGTGGGTCTGGACGGTGTCCCCGGCTGTGTGCTACACGAACTCAATGAGGAACTAAACCCACACATAAGGCTGCTGTTTAATCTTAGCCGTACTACAGGATACGTACCCAAAGAATGGTGTACAGCAACTGTGGTCCCACTCCACAAAGGTGGTGCTTCTACGGACCCTGGAAATTACCGCCCCATAAGCTTGACGAGCCTTGTCTGCAAAGCTATGGAGAGGATCATAATGGAACTCATAAATAAAGACATTGGGGACCTACAGACACTGGATCCTACCCAATTTGGCTTTGTCAAGGGCAGATCCTGCCTCTTGAACTTGGTCGACTTTTTTGAAACAGTCACTAAGGCCATTGATGAGGGTAAGGCAGTTCACACAGCCTACCTTGACCAAGCAAGAGCGTTCAACACAATACCCCACTCGGGCATCATAGAAAAGCTCACCAGCTTAGATGTAAACCCATATGTCACAAGATGGGTTGCAAACTGGCTCAAGGACAGAACCCACAGGGTTAGAGTTGCTGGTGCCATGTCAGACTCTAAGCTGGTCACGAGCGGTGTCCCACAGGGCTCAGTCCTGGGCCCCCTCTTGTTTGGCATTTATTTTTCTGAAGTGCAGGCAAACATAGGGGGATTGTGGCTGACAAAATTTTCAGATGACTGCAAACTGGGCACCATAATTGACACTCCATCAGACACAGACATCCTCCATAGAGGTCTCATAGAAATGGATAACTGGTGCCAGAGCCATGGCCTTAAGCTAAATGCCAAAAAATGTATAGTCATACCCTTTGGGAAAAACAAGGTAACCCCTAATTACCACATAGGTGGTAATCCATTAAACACAGAAGAAGTTATCAGGGACCTGGGGACCCAAGTTGATAGTAACCTCTCTTTTGACACTCACATTGCCAAAGTGGTTAGGAAGACCTTCTACATTGCCCACCTGATCATGAAGGGATTCACATCCAGATCAGGAGAGGTCATTGTACCCCTGTACTCTTCACTTATCAGACCAATGATTGAGTACAACGCCCCATTCGGAATGTACCTTACCCGACACCTGTAGTAGTTGGAAAGACCCCAAAAGTTCCTCACCAAAAGGATAAAGGAGCTCAAACATATGTCATACGCTGCCCGACTGAAGAAACTCCAGCTCTATTCAGTCACATACCGTCTGCTCAGAAGTGATCTGTGCCTGACATACAAGGCCATGTCCAACCCGGAATTAATGGACATGCTCCACCTCAAAAAATCCAAATCCACCAGAGCCACGAGAGCAAGAGACTTAAACCTCAACACGGATATAAATAGGACGTGCTGGAGGGACAGATTCATCACCCAGAGAACTCCCTACACTATGGAACAGAATCCCAGTCCATGTGAGGCAGAGCCCCTCACTGACTCTGTTCAAGAGAAATCTTGACGAGTGGATGGGAGATCGTAGGTTTACCCCGGGAATCATCTCTGTGTCACTGCTGGACAGAGGCACAGCAAACTAATGGGTATAGTATTCTCATCCTAAGGGGTGGTAAAAGCCACGCACACTCTGGCTAGGCTTATAAATGCCCTAGGGCAAATAGCCTAGTATGAACCTATGAACCTAATGGTATTCCTTTCAGTGCCCTCTTTCAGCCAAGATTCGGGTAACTCACAGGTGTTAGGATTTAAATTGGTGGATGGCCCACAGCCCATCACAATGGTCTCGCCCCTTCTCCCCCCAACAGCCCAAGGCCACAGTGACCATGGATGCCTCCCTGATGGGGTGGGGGGGCTATGTCGGGGACAGTCCAAGGTACTTGGTCTGAAATGGAAGCCCATCTGCATATAAATTTTCCAGAGCTGAGGGCGGTCCTTCTGGCATTACAAGCATTCCATCCCCTGCTGCCATCTGGGACTATTGTGATACAATCACAACATGGCGGTGGTCTGGTACATTAACAAACAGGGCAGAAACAAATCTTACCCACTCTGTCGAGAGGCCATGAGGATATGGCATTGGGCAATAGCTACTAACCGTTTTCTTCTAGCAATGCACATTCCCGGGAGTTCCAACGTGATAGCAGACTCAGCAGGTGTATACTACAACCTCATGAGTGGTCCTGAATCCCTTGATAGCGGCAGAGATTTTCAACCACTGGGGGGTCTTCCTTGCTTCGACCTCTTTGCGTCCCTGACCAACTACAAATGCAGCAACTATTTTGCCCTGATTCTCCCTCCAGGTCAGTCAGCCAGGGCTGCTCTAGTCCACGATTAGCCCTCTGGTCTACTTTATGCATTTCCACCTCTCTCCCTCATTCCCGAAGAAAGCCCACCAGTTGAAGAGCAAAGTAATCCTCCTAGCACCATATTGGCCTCGTCAGATTTGGTTCCCCTTCCTTTGGCCTCACCTGCTAGATCAACCGTGGATTCTCCATCCAACCCCAGGGTTGATCTCCTATCTGCAGAATCTGATTCACCCCAACTTGAACAGCCTGAAGCTCACAGCTTGGCTTCTCCAATTCCCTTGATTGCCAGGCAGAATGATCTTTCTTTGCCAGTACGTGACATTCTTATTGCATTTCATAAGACTTCCACCAGAATTGCATATCTCAAAGTGGAAAATATTTACTTTTTGGCTGAAAGAAAAACAGGTAGATCCTTTTTCAGCACCAGTGTCGATGGTACTGGAGTATCTATTCACCCTATTTCAATCCGGTCTATCTGCCTCTACCATTAGAGTTAATTTGGCTGCAATATCTAATTTCCATGATGGTGTCCAAGACTCTTCATGTCACACAAATTATGCAAGACTTTCATAAAAGGCGTGAATCATGTAGAACCCCCCCCCTTTTTTTTTTTTAGAGGACCTACTCAACCATGGGACCTGTCATTAGTCCTACAAGCTTTGACAATGCCACCTTTCGAACCAGCTTCTTGTGACCTCAAATATTTGTCATGGAAAACCTTGTTTTTGGTCGCCTTTACTTCTGCCAGACGTATCTCTGAGCTTCAAGCCTTATGCATAGAGTCCATATTTGATTTTTTTTATAGATAGTGTCAGAGAACTAATCCTGCCTTTCTGCCAAAAGTGATCTCTGAAATGTCCATTAATCAAACCATTGAATTGCCAGATTTCTTCCCCAATCATTCAAACAAAGGAGAGTAATTGCCTACATACCCTAGATATTCACAGGCAAATTTGCTTCTACTTTAACAGGATTAAGTCCTCTCATAAATCAGTCCAGTTATTTTTGGCCTATGCTGGGCCTAGATTAGTATGTGCTGTTGCTAAGGTCACATTGGCTAAATGGTTGAAAGACTGTGACACCTTCATTTATAGACAACGTAATATTCCATTACCTACTACCATAAAGGCTCATTCTACAAGGTCGGTGGCAACTTCTGCCTTCCATGCTGGAGCTTCTTTACATGACATTTGTGCAGCTGCAACTTGAGCTACCATTCATACCTTCATCAATCATTACAAATTGGATATGGCCTCCAGGAGAAGAGCATCTTTTGGTTCTATGGTGCTCAGGAATGTCCTTCCATGAGAGCCTCCCAGGAATAAAGGTAGCTAGGGACTCTGTCCCACACAAGGAATGAGTGAGGATTAACAATATCGGATAAAGAAGTTGTCTTACCATAACGTTCCATCTGTATTGTTGATCCTCGTTCAGTCATTACAACCCTCCCTCCTTCCCCCTCCTGTGGCTTCTAGTGGATCTCCCCATCCGGTTCTATTAGGTCATTTGACTAGAGGTAGCCTCTACCTTCTTTTGACTTGCAAACTCTGAGGTAACCGAGGGGAATTCTGGGCAAGAGTTTTAGCTCGAGAGTTTGTAGCGAACGTGAGCTTGGAAGATGGCCGGCTTGGTTCCGAGGTAGGAACTGATACCCACACGTAATGACTGAACAAGGATCAACAATACAGATGGAATGTTATGGTAAGACATAACTTCTTTTTCTCTGCACTGCCCTTTGGCTTATCTACTGCGCCCAGGGTATTCACAAAGTGCCTAGCTCCAGTTATTGCATTTTGCAAGCAAATATTCAAATATACCCATACCTGGACGATTGTCTAATTCTGGCAGATAACCAGGACATACTTTTGCATCATCTGGCCTTTGTACAAAGGGTTCTAACTTGTCTGGGGTACACCATAAATGAAAAATCACACCTGGTGCCCTGTCAACAAATTATATTCCTGGGAGCAAGCTTGAATACAACTTCCCAGATGGCTTACCTCACGCCAGAGAAACAAATTAATTTGACAACCTACTTCAAACAAGTGGCCACAAAAACCCTGGTATCTGCAAGACAAATGCTGCAAGCCTTGGGGTTCATGGCCTCCTGCATTCTTTTAATTCCCTATGCAAGACTGCATATGAGGAAACTACAGTGGTATCTAAAAAGCCTAAGGTGTCAACATTCTCAGGATCTAGAAGCAATGATTCCTATCATACCTTGCCTACACCTAGAATTCCTTTGGAGGACAGAGGCCTGCCACCAAAACCAGAGACTACCTTTCACACCACCCCCTGCCACCCAAACCCTAACAAATGCATCAGACTATGCATGGAGGGCTCACCTGGCAGGGAAGTGCATTCAGGGCAAATGGAACCCAAGCCAAATGCACCTGCATATCAATCAAAAAGAAATGTTAGCAGTACAGAATGCTCTGGCAGCCTTCAAGGACCACATTCTTCCAGGACAACATTTGGTAAAGATGGACAACACCACTGTTATGTGGTACATAAGCAGGGGGGTACACATTCTTACCCCCTCTGCAGACTGGCCATGGCATTGTGGAACACAGCCTTGAGCTACAAAATGCACCTACAAGCTCAATTCCTGCCAGGAAAATTAAATACACTGGCAGACTGACTAAGCAGAAACCTCATGGACCCACACGAGTGGAAACTGGAACCCAGGATTGTCAACATGTTGACAAGCAAATGGGAGAGCCCAGATATAGACCTGTTTGCCTCCCTGCAGAACTACCAATTGGACAAATTTTGCACAAGGACTCCCCCACAAGCAAGCCTGGAAAGTGGATGCTGTGTCCTTCAGCTGGAAAAACCTATCAGTCTATGCCTTCCCCCCTCTGCTTTCCAAAGTACTATTAAAAATCAAACAGGGCAAACCAAGGATGATTTTGATTGCTCCAGACTGGCCACGCCAACACTGGTACCCCCTCCTATGCAGTGTCACGGTTATCCCCATGGCACCTGCCTCAGACTCCTTCCCTGTTGTCTCAGCAGGAGAACCATATTCTGCACCCTCAGCTTCTAACACTAAACCTTGCAGCCTGGCTAATTACATGCTCTCCCCTACCATCCCTCACTAAACCTGTGATGGATATTTTAGTGGCAAGGAGGCCTAGTACTAGAAAATCTTATGATGAAAAATGGAAAATATTCTGTGCCTGGAACCAATCTCAAGGGATGAGCACAGCAGCGCCCAGTTTACCTCAGATTTTACAATAAACTGAGATGCTTCACAAGGACCTCTCTTTTTCCTCCATTAAAATCCATGCCTCAGCCATTTCAGTGCATTATAGCACAGAACCTCCCCTCTTCTCACCCACTGCTCAAGCAGTTCCTCAGAGGGGCCAACAATTTGAGACCTCCCAGGAGAGCTCCAACCCCAGCCTGGGACCTTAACTTTGTTTTGGAGAAACTCTCTACCTCCTTTCGAGCCAGCTGCTACTGCAGACTTAAAATTTCTTTCTTGGAAAACAGCTTTCCTTTTAGCAATCACTTCAGCTAGAAGGGTATCTGAATTACAGGCCCTTATGGCAGTGGAGCCTTTCATCATCTTTCATGCGGACAGGGTGTCCCTCAGAACCAATCCATCCTTCATGCTCAAGGTGGTATAAAGTGTGGTTCTTAGTCTATTCATTTGCCAACCTTTTCCAATCCACAGAACAAAGGGGAATGGATACTGCATTCCTTAGATGTGCACAGACAACTTAGATTCTACTTGTACAGGACTAAACCTCAAAGGAAGTCTGAACAACTGCTGGTGGCATTTGCTGCAGGGGCAGAGGGGAAGGCTGTTTCAAAGCAAACCATTTTTAAATGGATAGGCCATTGCATTCATTTCTGCTATAAGCACCATGGAAAACCTATCCCCCAGGGGATCAGACCTCACTCCACCAGGGCTGCATCTACCTCTACAGCCTTTCTCAGAGACGTCCCTACCAGGGACATCCTAGAATTTGCTACCTGGAGCTCTGTGCATACATTCACCAAGCAATATCATTTGCCAATTTTCTCTAAATCCAGAGCTAGCTTTGCCACTGCAGTCTTGCAGGGCCTTATAGCTGGTCCTAATGCTATCTAAATTCCTCCTTCCAACCACAGCTTTAGGAATCTACCCAAATGTAATGACTGCAACAGTGAAACACGAATAACATAGTACGGTTGTGTACACTTACCATAAATGTAGATGTTAGTGTATTCACTGTTGCAGTCCTAGTTACCCTCCCTCCAGCCCCCTACTCTACTTTCCTTTACTATGCTTAAAAGCCTTTTTGGTGTATTTGCTTTTTTGTTGGAGGTATATCATTGTACTTTTTTATTTAATTGCTCCCCATTGGGGGGCACCTGACATCTGGGGCAAGAAAAACTGATGTAATGGCGTTGGCTGCATGCTTTATACCCCTGACAACCTGGCATCATGGAAGAAGGGACTGCAGCCAATGCAGGACCCAAGACTTTGTTAATCAGGCCGACTGAGGGCTACCTGCAAGTAGATAACCCAAATGTAATGACTGCAACAGTGAATACACTCTAACATCTACATTTATGGTAAGTGTACACAACTGTACTTTTCCTTGACTGCCTTCACCTATTTCCTTAACTTTGGGAATCAACCCAAATGTGATGACTGCAACAGTGAAACACTAAGAACATACTACAGTTGTGTGCACTTACCATAAATGTAGATGTTCAAGTGTATTCACTGTTAGTCCTGGTTTCCCTCCCTTCATCCCCCTTATATCCTCTTCCCCTAGGGGACATAAGCTTCCTACGGTGGCTTTTAGCCACCCGGACCACTTTACCCTATTTCCATGTGCTTCTGATGGGTTAGGGCAAGAAAAAACTGATGTAATGATGTCTGCTGCTTTGCTTTATAGCACTGACGACCTGACGTCAGACTATAGGTGACTGCATCCGATGCAGAAAAACATTGATTCTGGTATTCGGGCCAGCCAAGGGCTACCACAGCAGGGATAACCCACAGGTGATGACTGCAATGATGAATACACTCTAACATCTACATTTATGGTAAGTGTACACAGCTGTACTTCCTGTCTGGGAGCTGGGCACTCTGCACTGCCCTTTAGCCTTGCCACAGCCCTCAGGGTGTTCAAGTGCATGGCAGTGGTAGCAGCTCACGAGACTAGTGTTTCCATATTTAGACAACTGGCCCATTACTGCCTGACAATGCATTGACTGATGATCAGGTGTTCCAAGACTTGTTCACATCCCGGAATAACTATAAATTTGCAAGTCTCATTTACAACCAACCCAGACATTAGAATTCATAGGAACAGTGCTCAACACAATATCTGTAGTAGCTTCTGTTTCACTATGGAGTGCAATAATAAGGATGAAAGTCAGGAAAATTTGCAGTACCAGAATTTGAGCCCAATTGATACTGCATGCCCTGGGATCAATGTCAGCGGCAATAGTTTGTCTCTCCAGCAAGATTTCACATGAGAATTCCACAATGGATGCTAGCAACACACAGACCAATGCTTTCTCAACCCATGTCAGCGAAGATAACTCAGATATGCAAACAATACCTTTCCTGGTGGATGCAGTTGCAACAGGTTTTCCACGATTGCCCCTCCTCTGTCTTCTGTATTCTTATCCTCTTACTCCCCTAATTCTCAAATTCATTCAAAGCAATCTAGTTGAAGAGCAAGGTCCTCCTCATTACACCTTACTGGCCTCTGCAGATTTGGTTTCCCTTCCTTTGGCCTCCTGTATAGCAACCTTGGATTCTCGATCCAATTCCAGACCTTTTGTCGCACCCAGCAGGCATGGTTCACCCAGATCTCTCTAACAGTAGGGTTTCTCCAATTTCTTTAATAGCCAGGCAGTCAATCCTCTGTTCTCTCCCGCCTGTTCCATACTTTTTCTTCCCATAAACCTACTAGGAAATTCTACAGGAGTAAATGGAAAAGGTTTGTTTGTTGGGCAGAGCAGAATCAGACCCCTTTTTAGCTCCAATGTGTTTATAATTTGTAGCGAGTTTAATGTGAAGTTGTCCTATCTCGCCTTCATTCTGTACTGATGGGTTCGGTACTGATCCTCTGTACTGATTTAGCCATTTACTAAAGCTCAAGGTCTCCAAATAGCTCATGGTTTACTCTCTATCCCATGATGCTCTAGTGCCTTCCCCAGATCTTTTGTCACAGAAACAGATTGGGTGATTCATCTAGCTCTGGCTAAGTGGAAACTCTCTTGTTTGATATTTCTTTACTCTAAAATTAATAGTTTAGCTTTATTACTAAACAGTTAAATCTTTTGCTCGCGCTTAGTGTATTTTTTCATATTTAGTGTTACCTCCTTTTGGCAGCTGTTTTATTAGGCCTCTAAAAGAAACTCCCCTATCCTTTTCGAAGTGTTTAGCTTTTTAGTGGTTTTTCCTTATAGCAGTTAACTATTTTTACTGCTACAGTTCAAAATTTGTATGGTTTGCATTTAGATAAATAAGCATTTAAGACCTTTTTCTTCGTGCCAGTTAACTGGGACCATTACTATTGTATATGTGGTTTTGCATAGCTAGTAAATACCTTTATAGAAGTGTGTGTTCTCTCAAAAAAAAAAAACCTTCCCTTTAAATCGGCTCATTTTACAGAGCTCTAGAACTCGTTTTAGAGGGCTGTCATTTTTCTTGTGTGACTGATTTGTTAGAGTGATGTCTAAGCAAACTAAAGAAGTAAAACCCTCTGGTTTTAAGAAGTGCCCTAAGTGCGCACACACGTCTATTACTGATGGACACATGGAATATGTTTACTGCCTGGGGTCAGTTCAGTTACAGGAGTCATGCTCTATATGCCACTCCTTTAGCTCTAGAGTCCTTCACAAGAGGAAGAACAAACTGATATTGAAAGGTCTACTAAAGTAGTAATTTTCAGAAGCTTTAGAAGAGGGTCAAAGCAGTACTCAAGTCCATTTCTCAGACCCATAAATCTTCAAAAAGGTCATCCTCTGCAGAAAGGTTGGAACCATTGAAAAAGTTACCTAGGATGTCAGTCTGAACCTACTGATTCTGAGAAACCCACCTAGGCTCCATCTGCATCAGGGCTGGTGATGGTATAATTTAGGAGCTGTCCCCTGATCTGGAGCCAGTATCTCCAACTTTAGGGTCACCTTTTTACAGTCTGTAGCATCTCCAACCACCTCCTCTCGATCTTCCAAAAGCCTTTCTGACTATGATGTGAATCGTGTGGTGCAGAGATTGTTGAGGACTCCGGCACTGCCCAAACATTTGTCTGAACTGCCCCAGAATGTTTTGGAGAAGACTAGACCTATCCCTTTAATGTCTATTCCTCTTCCAGCCTGAGCTATGGCTTCGGAGCCTGAATGTATGGAGCTGATATTGGTGGAACTGTTGGAGCTGAGACTTGCTCCAGGATCTTTGGTTCCAACTTCTCAGACTACTCAGTCCCATCTGGGGAGTCTAGGAGCTGACATTCTCTGGTCGGGTCCTGAGCAGACAGTTGGACTGAGCTTTTATCTGTTCCAAACTTGTTCCTCTGCTCCTGCCTCTGAGCAAACCCCCATGGTGCTGGGGAGATCTGATTCCTCAGAACCGGGAGTCTCATTGGACCATGGGCAGGGAGCTTTCACAGCTATCAGGAGAGCACTGTCCCCAAAGCCATCCTCACTATCGGGTCCAGCCATTTCTTCCACAAAAGTCCATCTTGGCACAGCCGATTCCACAAAAGTGTAGAGACCTGAAGCCTCAGGATGCCCCAGTGGGCAAACCAAACCTCTCCAGAATGCTCTTTTAAAGAGGTCCCTTGGAAGAGATGTAAGAGGATGCATTTGGACTCCCTGGAGGAGTCTCACATCTGATACAGACCTCGAATCAGAAGGGGCTCCATGGTCTCCCTCTGAGGATGTCTCCTTTGCAGACATCCTAGAGATCCTTGAGCAGAGAGGCAGCTGGAAGCCCATTTCCCCTTCTGACAAGGAGTCAATGTACCTGAATGTTTTCAGATCTCGCCCTTCTGCACTTGGGTGTCTCTGCCTTTCGAGCTCATGGAGTTTGTCGAAAGACGTGGGAGTCTGCACACAGTGGAGTCTGTCCCTAGCAGGCCAAATAATTTTTACATCCCCGGAAGACGAGACATTCTTGATAAAAGGTGTCCCGGTAGATGCTGTGATGGTGGTGGTGGCGGCCACCAAAAATGACTTGTCAAACATCCACGTCTGTCCCTCCCCCGAACAAGTAGTCATGTATTATGGACAGATACAAAAGCACATGTTTTCTGCAGTGACCTTTACACTCGGGTCGCTGAATTCTTACCCATTTCACTAGGTTAGAGATCTCCTGAAGGAGCTTGGGTACTCTGTCCACGGTTCAGTATCTGCAGGCGTAGCAGATAAAGTAACCTCCCAATTCTCCACCCTCAGTTTAGTAGTCAACTTGTCTATGAAGCTTGTTTCTTATGCAGCTGATGGAGCAAGTTGGTCAGTGGGTTCAGAAATTGCCTTGAGATATTCTGGATGCACTTGTGCAACTTTGTGGAACGTTTCATCATCCTTTAACACCCCCTTTGGCTCATCTTTGAACATAAAGCCAAAGAAATGCTAATCAGGTATGAACAGTAAGGGAACATTCTCTGTCCTTGGGGTCAGTTTTTCCACACCTTCTAGACCATATCCCAGAGGGCAGAGGAGGAAAAATGTAGTTTTGAAAGTTTTTCATGCCTTTCTCCCAGAGGCAGAGGGAGAAGTGATAATGGAAGATGCCAACCACGTGGCAAAGGGGGTCCGCAGAACCAGGGTGACAGAATCCTCCTTTGGTAAGCCCTTTCAGCACTCTTGAAAGGAGGCCCTGTCTGTCCCTTTCTGAAGGCAGCCGGGGGGGTCAATTATCTTTATACCAAGATGCCTGGCTAAAAACAAAAGACAAGTGGGTAGAAAGCATATCCAGAGGTTGCTGTATACCCTTTTCCATGCCATTCCCACAAATCAAAAGGATCCCAGATGTTCCCAGTGACAGGGAACAAGCAAAGTCATCCAACCGGTTCTCGCAGACCAAATAGGATCCAGGACTTCAGGGCCTTTTTAGTTCCAAAGAAAACGGGGGACTGGAGACCTATACTGGATCTCAGCAGACTGAAAAAA
This sequence comes from Protopterus annectens, assembly GCF_019279795.1. Lineage (NCBI taxonomy): Eukaryota > Metazoa > Chordata > Ceratodontiformes > Protopteridae > Protopterus > Protopterus annectens. The sequence goes on from NC_056733.1 coordinate 670,489,803, forward strand.
ATCAGTAAAAATGACAAAGTTCTGGATGGTTACACTGCAGTCGATATTTCCCCTTTCGGGGAAAAGACAATTGGATGTGCTCTATAGACCTGCAGGATGCATACTAACACAAAAATGGACAGGCCATCCAGGAGTTATTTGCGCTTTCGGCTGGGAGCCAGTCACTACCAATTTTGAGCTCTGCCCTTTGGCCTCCCTACACCCCCTGGAGTGTTCAAATGCATGGCAGTAGCTACAGCTCACCTGAGACATTTAGGATTTTGGGTGTTTCCATATATGGATGTGACTGGCTCCTAACTGCCACCACCAAGCATCTAATGGAAGAAGGGGAGACTGCTTTGAAACTCTGTACTCATTTAGGGATTACAATAAACTACGAAAAATCTACTTATTGCCATTTCAACATATCGCTTTTATAAGTGCAGATTTAGATACCACAACAATTATAGTAAAACTTCCACCAGAACATACAGGCCCTTCAACTACAGATTCTAGATCTCTTCAAAACAAAGATTCAAGTGAAGACAATTCTAAAGGCACTATGGCAGCAGCAATAAATGTAATCCCCTTAGCATGGCTGTGTGTGAGAATCCTTCAGTGGCTTCTGTTCCCCCAGTGGTCCATGCAGGAACTTCCAATGTCGCATCAGATAATGTTAATGGAATCTTGCAGGAGACCCTCGGTGCCTTCACTCTGAGCAGGTGACTTTAGGTTGGCTTTTTGTTCCCCTATCTCCAATAGCCACAGTGACCACAGATGTTTCCCAAATAGTGGGGGTGGGGGGTGGGGGGTCATCATCAGGGAAGAACAGCCCAAGGCACTTGGCAGAATCATAAGGCCCATTTTCACATCAATGTCCTAGAGATAAGAGCAGTGCTTATGGCATTGCAGCCATTCCAAGACACTCTTCTGATGGGAATGGTTGCAATCCCGGCAATGTCAGTTGTATGGTATATAAACAAGGAGGAACCAGGTCTGGAACCAGGTCTTACCCAGTTTGTTGAGAGGCTCTGAGAGTATGGCAGTGGGAAACTTCCAACACTTTCTAGTAGCAATACACATCCTGGGGAAATCCAACATGAAAGCAGACAAACTCAGCAATTCTGATGTCCCTTGAGTGGTCCCTGTAGTGAGAAGTAGCGGAAACTATTTTCTGCAGATGGGGCCAGCCTTGCTGCAATCTTTTTGCCACATCCATGAACATAAAATGCAACAGCTACTTTGCCCTGATCACCCTGTTGGAGTCCCCCATGGGGTGGACTTGAGCATGATTGGCCCCCAGATCTTCTCTATGCTTCCCCCTCTTTTCCATTAATACCCAAAGTTCTTCAGAAAGCCAGCACATTGGGAAGGACCTTAATATTGATAGCCCCTTACTGGCCTCATCAAATCTGGTTTCTCTTCTTGAGGCCTCATCTTCAGGAGAAGCCTTGTATTCTGGACCCAGTGCCAGATCATCTGACCCATTCATCGGGAGCTGTCCAGCCATCTCTTCACACCCTCAAGTTGACAGCTTGGCTGCTCCAATTTCAAACATAGGCTACAAAACTTACCTACGATAAAACATACCCTGAATTCTTATAAGATGTCCACGAGAAGATTATATCTGATAATCTTAATCTATTCCTTACTGATGGGTGTCTGTTCTGTCCTCTGAAATAAGTTGACCTTGTAACAAGCTCGTGCCAGCCAAAAAAACTCTTGAGCTAAGCTTTTACCCACAATGCCCTTCCCCTTGTTACCTCAGATCTTGTTTGCCGCATTGCTATAAATCTGTGTCAAGCCAGCTCTGTAAGCTAAGTAATTTAAAAACTTTTCAAATTACCTGTTGGATTTTCTTCGGTCTTTATCATTATTACCCACTGTCTTACTGTTTTTTTTTTTTCTCTGTTCCTTACTGTTTGGCCTTTCCCTTCCCTTACCTTTGAGGTAATTTCTTTCAATACCATTGTTGGTATTTCCCCCCTTCCCTCCCTCATTTCTATTAAAAAAAAAAAATTTGTGTGTGGTTATTTGTCTTAAAGTATGTCAGAAAAGAAAGGAGCGTCCAGCTTCAAATGGTGACCAGTGTGGCCACAAGATGCTCAACTCAGACACTAATGACTCTTGCATTTACTGTTTGGGTGTTCCTCATCTCTCGATCCCAACCACCTTGTTTAATATGTAAAGGTTTTTCTTCTAGGACCCTTAAGAAGAGGAGGAAGGAACTGACTTTGAAGAGCCTCCTTAAGACACCCTTCTCGGAGGCCATCTCTGGGTCGGAGGGCTCCTTCCTTCCCAGCAAACATCATTAAAGAGATCACATTTAGTTCCTTCATCACCTTTTGGTGAGAAAATAAAACAGAAAACCTAAAATACATAAACTGCCTGAACCAGGATTAAAATTTACTTCCACAGTAACTACTACCTACTTCTACTACTGTCTGTTGTAGTTCCAACCTCCATGCTGTCACCAAAATGTGCAGCTTGTCAGCCTCTGCACCGAAAACTAAGTCTTCGGCACCAGTTCTACCAAAGACATTAGAATCCACCTCTGTGCTGTCTTTGGTTCTCTTAACTCTGGCACCATCTTCATTGACACCATTCACAGTTATGGTGCCGAGCCTGCCTTTGTCTTCTTTGGAATTTCCCACACCAGCAATTGCTCCCATGCATATCTCTACCCTTGACACTTCTGTGCCAGTGATTCCAACAGCTAGGACCTGATATTCACCCTTGGTGGATCCCTTCCTGGGGCAGCAATACAGCTCGCTCTTAGAGAGACCTGACTCCCCATCGGGGATATCAACGTGATCATCCAGGAGCCTTTCAGAATTGGATGTGGTCCGCCTTGTGGACCAGCTGTTGTGACTGCAAGAGAGATTGCACCACCATCCAAAAGTCCTTTCCCTGCTGCAGTTGGGAGTCCTTCTCCACAGGCTCCAGTTTACTCTCAGACTTCTGTGCAGGTATTGAAGCCCCTGGAACAGACACCTTCACCAGCTCCCACTGCTTTGGTTCCAGTGGTGGACCTCAATGTGGTGCTGGAGCCATCCCTTTGACTCCCAGCTCATTTGGAACTGAGCCTTTCTCTGAATCTTGGCTGGTCTGTAGGCACCGGGGTCATGGTACGACACCATTTTTTTTCTACAGTGCTGTCCATGGTTCCAGGAATCCTTTTGGTACCTAGTCCTCTTGAGACTCCTAACTGGTTCATTGGTGCAGGTTGTGACATCAGTTCCGTGGTTTTCTGTTCTGGGCTTCCCATCCTTCAAGCGGGCCAGCCTTCCAGGCAATGGGGAGGGCTCTTGTCTTGGCAAGCTTCCATGGTCAGAAGTTTCACTATGTCCTCTGTCAGAGCCACAGCTGACACAAGCTACTACTTTAGGACAGCGAGCACAAGAGTCTTAGGATACCCTGCCACAGGTGGCCCTTTCTTTGGAATTCTCAAACTCCCACTGAAGAGGTCTCGTGCAAGAAGACGTGCAAGAGCTAGTATATGGACTCATCTGAGGAGTCCCTTACTGAAGCCACGGACTATGATGAAGGGGAAAGGTCCCTGCAGCCCCCCCGATGTCTCCTTTGGAGACATCTTGGAAATATTTAAACATAGGGGTGACTGGAAGCCCTTCAACCTTTCCTCCAAGGAGTCCATGTTCCTGCAGGCTTTGTGCTTGCCCATCTACTTCCTGGATGACCCCACATGCAGATGAGCTAGTTCAGCTCATCATACAGCGTGCATGGAGGCTGGACAAAATCTTATCTCCCTCTGAACAACATCCTCACTGGTCCAAGGGACTTCCAGTAGACACGATGGTGGCTGCCACAAAAAAAAGGAACTGGCCGAGGAGAGCTAGGCTGTCCACCCCCTAAACAAGGAGTCTCTGGCAGTAAACAGACTAGGGAAAAGTATTTGCATCATCAAGCTTTGCTGTTAGGTCTTTGAAACACCTGGCACACTTCACCAGGCTTCAGAGAGACTTAGTGACTGAATTCTCCAAAACCTTAACAGGAGCTGTGTCTGACTAGGTCCACAACAAAGTGGCCTCACAGCTAGCTACCCTGGACTCAATTTCCAACTCCTCCATGCTTCTAATTTCTCACGCCATGGAAGGAGCTACTGAAGTAGCGGGTACAGGTGTTATGAGATGCGCCTTTGTGACTTTGCAGACCCCTTTAAGTCTTCCTGATTGCTCCAGTGGAACTCTCTTCCCTTTTCGGCCCAAAAGTGAAAGACATACTAGCCAGGTGTGAAAAGGATGGCAAGACCCTTTCTGCCATGGGCGTACATTCTTCAACTCAGCGTCCATATTCTAGGAACCAGAGGAGTGGAAAGATGTGGCACAAGAAATCCGAGTCCTTTCCGTGACACACGTAGCGAGTATACTCCCCATGTCAGAGGGGGTAACTCAACCAGAAGACACCCTTATAGAGGCAGAGGGGGTCCACGTAACCAGGGTTCCAGAGACGACTCCTTGGAACATGCTGCCAGTGCTCCTGTGCAGCGGCCCAATTGCTTTCGTCTGCAAGCAGTTGGGGGACATTTTTCCTTGCACCATTCTGCCTGGCAAACAGATTTATGGGTGTAACAGATCATTGCCAAGAGGATACCACATCCCTTTCAATTTATACCAAACATCACCAACTCAAATTCCTGATGTTCCACCCGGTCAAAGGGAAACAGCAGCATTAGAAATTCAAAAGCTGCTTCAAAAAAGTCGTCCAAACTGTCCCACCAGACCAGATAGGATCCAGCTTTTATTCAAGTTTCTTTTTAGTGCCAAAAAAAGACAGGGGACTGGAGACCAATCCTGGATCTCAGCTTTCTAAAATTTGTCAAGCAAGAAAAATTCTGGATGGTCACGGTTTAGTCTATTCTGTTATTGGAAAAAGATGATTGGATGTGCTCAGATCTTCAGGATACGTATTACCATATAAAAATGGACAAACACTCCAGAAGATTTCTTTGCTTCCAGCTAGGAGCCAATCATTTTCAATTCTGCATATTGCTCTTCAGACTCTACAAGCCCCAGAGTGTTCAAGTGCCTGGCAGTGGTAACAGCTGACATGAGATTACAAGGATTCTGGGTGTGTTCATATCTAGATGATTGGCTCCTCACTGTCCCCATCAAGTGTCTACTGGAGATGGCATTACTGTACACACTCAGACTTGCAGAATCTGGGAATCTTGATAAATTGGGGAAAGTGCAACCTGGTCCCTTCTTAATTCTTAGAATTTATCAAAGCAATCTTCAATACAACTGCTTGCCTAGTATCTCTCTCAGATCAGACTACACAGGATAAGATTGCAAATCCGGATGATACTCTGTCAAAACCTTGTCCCAGCCCGAACAGTACTTCAACTCCTGGGTTCTATGACAGCATCTATTACAATAGTGCCCTTGGCAAGACTACACATGAGAATTTTACAATGGCTCCTAACTCAGTGGTATCATTTACAACACCCCTTGTCCTTCCACATTCGAATAACCAAAAGATGCAACCAAGATTTAATGTGGATGAAGCCAGACAGACAATGGAGTCACCCCTTTTGTCCTCAACAGCCCAGGGCCACAGTGACCATGGATGCTTCCCTGATAGAGGGTGGGGGGGCTTTACCAGGGGAAGACTGTCCAAGGTACTCTGTACAGCGGCCCACTTGCATATCAATGTCCTAGAACTGAGGACAGTGCTTCTAGCGTTACAAGCATTTCATCCCATCCTTCTATCAGGGACAGTTGTGATTCAATTAGACATGTCAGTGGTCTGGTACATCAACAAATAAGGGGGAACCAAATCCTACCCTCTGAGAAGCCATGAAAATTTGGCAATGGGTGATAGCTTCCATCCGCTTTTTGATAGCAATGCATATTCCCGGGAGTTCCAATATGATTGCAGACAAGCTGAGCAGATGCATCCTACTGCCTCATGAGTGATCCCTCAATCCTACTATTGCAGCGAAGATCTTCAGTCAAAGGGGCCAGCCTTGCTGCAACCTCTTCGCCTCTCCAGCAAACCATGAAATGCAGCAGCTTTTTTGCCCTAATCCCCCACAGCGGCAGTCCCCGAGTGGCCCACAGGAGTGCTGTATGCTTTTCCTCCTTTTCCCCGATTTCCCAATTTCTAAAGAAAGCCCTTCATTTGAGAAGCAAGGTAATCCTTGTTGCCCCTTATTGGCCACAACAAGTTTGGTTTCCCTTCCTTTGGCCTCACCTACTAGATCACCCATGGAGTCTGGATCCCTCTCCAAAATTGATCTTGCACACAAGGGTTGTGTTACCTAAACGTCTCCAGTCTCAAGCAAACAGCTTGGTTCCTCCACTTCCAGTAATCGCCAGGTAGGACAATCTCACCTCCCCAATGCGTAATATCCTTCTGGCTTCACATAAACCATCCACCAGGAAAACCTATCTCAGCAAATGAGAGATTTCTCATTTGGTCTCGAAAGACAACTTAGACCCTTGCTCAGCTCCAGTTGCTGTAGTTTTGGATGTTTTATCAAATCATCTTGATTCAGGAGCAGCAGCCTCAACCATTCAGGTGGACTTAGCTGCTATCTCAAATTTCCATAATGGTTTTCAAGATTCTTCCCTTATATACCACCATTTCTCCAAAATGTTCTTAAAAGGTGTTGTACGTATCAGACCCCCTTACAAGGGAACCAGTTGAACCTTGGAATTTAACATTAGTATCGCAATCTTTAACATGATCTCCCTTTGAATCTGCCTCTACTTGCACTCTAAAGTGTTTCATGTTGCAGCCATCACATTTGGGTTATCCTGCAGGGGTAGCCCTCAGTCGGCCCAAATACCAGAGGCTTAGTATTTCTGCATTGGTTGCTGTCGCACCAGGATTGACGTCAGGTAGTCAGTGGTATAAAATCAGGCAGCCGACACCATTACACCAGTTTTTCTTGCCGTGGAGCCTGAAGCAAAAGCAGTTCGCACAAGTGCCAGTCAGCCGCCACCGGAGTTTTCATTTCCGAATTAAAGTTGAAGTCTTCTTAAGCTCAAGTACCCTGTTGGGGATCCTTTTTTCTTGCTCTAACTGATGTCGGAAAAAGTTAATTGTCTTGCTTGTGGAAAACAAATATCACACCAAGACTTTCATTCTTACTGCGTCACCTGTTTAGGCCCAGACCACAATGTTCCCACTGTTGCTTTTGTGCTTTGTTCCACACCAGAACTATATGTTGTCAGGCCCTTATTGTAGCTAGATATTTTTGCTCGGTTCTCTAATTCTGATGTTGCTTCAGTAAGTCATCTGACCACCGATCTTCTGAAAAAACTTAAGGATAAAGAAAAGACCGGACAGGTCCAAAACTGCCGATGCTTCTGTTAAGCTAGTCAGTTCTCCAGTCCTCAGTGAGGCACTTTTGCAGCCCCTGATGCCTGCTTCTGGGATTCGCAGGCCGCTACGAGACCCTTTCAGAGTCCAGTATGCCACAAGACTCTTTGACTAAGGATCCTGTGGATGTCTCTACCTTGGATGGTTCCAGAGCTGCTGAGCAGGCACTGGCTTTCGAGGAAGTACTTCGCACTACTGATACGTGACATAGATGAACTTCTTTCCCTTCTTGAGTTCTTTCGAAAACAACTGAGTTTCTAAGGCCCAGGGTATGAACCACACCCCAAAAAAGACCCAAGCTCAGGCACCTGCTTCCTTGCCTCAGTCTCAAATGCTTAAAATGGTGGAAGACCTAATAATTATTAGGGGAAGCCAGGTTACCCCTTCCAAGAGAGAGACCTGTCCCCAGTATTATCTGAACAGGAGTCCGATGACTCTGATGCATCTGAATATGAAGATATGCAACCCCTCTCTGCTTATGAGGATTCTGATGCAGAGAAATTCATCCCTTCAGCCTCTCCACCCAAGGACTTTTCCTTTGGGGAAACCCTACATAATTTAAGGGCGCATTTCCAATGGGGATATCGTGACTACCTTCAGTCAGACTCTGGGAGTTCTTAGATGTTCCACAGCACAGTCCTCTGGCTATTCCTCCTATCCTAGATGTGGATGATGTTTTTATGGAATCCAGTCTGACACCCTCCTGCTCCCAGAAATTCCTCCTGTCCTAGATGTGGATGATGTTTTTATGGAATCCAGTCTGACACCCTCCCTCCTGCTCTCAGAAAATCTGACCGGTATTATAGTCCCTGACTCTCAAAAATTTCTTTTCAAAAATCCTACTGCTGACCCCGAGTTCATCTCTCAAGGGCCTAAAGGAATCAAATCAACTTCAGCTAAGAATCCCACCCCCTCAGATAGGGATTCCCGAGCATTAGACAGATGGGGTAAAAATGTGTGCACCTCTGCTACTCTTGCTATTAGCGCATTAAATTGTCAGTTCCACATGCTGAAATATCAGCAACATACCATGGAATAAGAGTTAATGCATTCTGCAAGTCAAGTAACTAAGCACACCTTACAATGTGGTTTTGATGCCCTAGAATCATCTTGCAGGGCAGCAGCCACTGGTTCTGTCCTTAGAAGGAATGCTTGGCTTAAGGAACAGACCTTGCCAGACCATGTCAAATCCAAATTATTGGACGCACCCTTGCACAAACACAACTTATTTGGCACCAAGGCAGAAGAGGTCTTAAAAAAAGATGGAAGAAAAAGCTAATTCTATGCAGACATCTTACAGGTCCAGCCACTGAGTTTCAGTAGGCATTGCCCCTCCAAGCACTGGTCCTTTCCTGCCCCCTCCAGGCCAGCTCAACCCAGACCAAAGGGAAGCCGACCCCCCCCCCCCAGACAGCCCAGGGAATGCAAAGATCTAAGCAATGGAGTTCCTCCTCTTCAAAACCAGGAAGTGCAAAACCAGCCCCTTATGGTAGGAAATCACAATGACTTTACACTTCCACCCCCTCCCTCTGCCCACCTGCTCATGCCCTTAGGAGGAAAACTCTCCTTCCACACAAGCAACTGGGCCACCATTACCAACGACTGCTGGGTCCTCAACATAGTGTCCCAGGGATACAGATTTTATTTCCACACTCTGCCAACACCAAAAGGGTTCCCAGATCTTTCCCTAAACCAGTGGGCAGAGGCCAAAAAGTAAGCCCTTCCCCCCTCTCCATGAGGGCAATATAGTATGTTCCTGCAGAACAGATAGGCCAAGGTTTCTACTCCAGACTCTTCCCGATACCCAGAAAAGAGGGCACATGGTGCCCCATCCTTGATCTATCCATTCTAAACACCTTTCTGGTGATAAAATTCAAAATGCTCACCCTCCAGCAGCTTCTTCCTATGCTTTGCAAGGATGCTTGGTTAGCCACCCTAGACCTAAAAGAGGCCTACCTACACGTCCCATTCAGGGAATCATGTAGCAAATACCTACGTTTCAGGGCAGGATCAATGCAATTTCAGTTCTCTGCGCTTCCCTTTGGCTTATCTACTGCTCCCAGAGTTTTCACAAAATGTCTTGCTCCCACCATTGCTTTTTGGAGGCAAAGAAATATTAAAATTTACCCATACTTAGATGACTGCCTGATTCAGGCAGGCAGGAAAAGCTGCTACAGCACCTGAACTTTGTAAAGGACCTACTGACCTCCCTGGGGTATACTATCAACGAAAAGAAATCCAACCAAGTCCCCACACAATTGTATTCCTGGGAGCAAGCCTGGACACAGCATCTCAGATGGCATTCCTTACTCCAGAGAAACAAGCCTAGCTGACAGCCTACTTCACTCAACTAGCCACCAGGATCCAGTTATCCACAGGGAAAATCCTGCAAGCTCTAGGGTTCATGGTCTCTTGCATTCTATTCATTCCATATGCCAGATTGCATATGAGGAAACTACAATGGTACCTAAAAAGCCTTTGGTGTCAGCACTCTCGACCTGGAAACTCTTATACCAATGATACATTGTCTAAGGACATTTTATTGGTGGGCAGCAGCATGCTACCACAAGGGACTTCCCTTCTCACAACCCCATGCTGCCCAGACCCTCACCACAGATGCATCTGACTATGCCTGGGGTGCTCACCTGTACAGCAGGTGCATTCAGGGCCAATGGAGCCCAAATCAAGTGCATCTGCACATCAACCAAAAAGAGATGTTAGTTGTTCAGCACACCCTGACAGCTTTCAGACCCCTACTCTCCCTAGGGCCTCTACTGATCAAAACAGACAACACCACAGTGATGTGGTATATCCAACAAGCAGGGAGGGACTCACTTTTATCCCCTGTGCAGGCTCGCCATGACCCTTCGGCACATGGCCTCAGCCATGCAACTTCACCTGTTAGCACAATTCCTGCCAGGCTCTCTAAACTGTCTGGCAGACAACTTAAGCAGAAACCTGCTAGACCCACATGAGTGGCAGTTGGACCACAGAACCATTATCCTTGTAACCCAGAAATTGGGCACCCCAAAACTTGACCTCTCTGCCTCCCACTCTAATCATCTGCTCAGCAAATTCTGCACCAGGGAACCTCACAGCAAGACCTTTAAAGTGGATGCTCTATCCTTCCAGTGGATAAATCTGTCTGTTCTTTTTCCCCTCTACCACTCATTTCAAGGGTACTGCTCAAAATAAGGGAGGTAAAACCGAGGGCAATCCTGATTGCCCCAGACTGGCCATGCCAGCACTGATTCCCACTGCTGCCCAGCCTGTCACCCCTGCCAACCTACCTCAGATCCATACGCTCCTGACCCAGAGGAATGGAGAATTCATGCATTCCCAATTGCCGACCCTCAACCTGGCAGCCTGGCTTATTCCCTGACCTCTCCTCAACAGACAGCTCAGATTCTACCTGAACAGGACTAAATCTTTTAGAAAAGCTGATGAATTGCTAGTCATTTTCGCTGCAGGAGTAGAGGGCCAGGCCATAGCCAAACAATCTCCAAATGGATAGCACACTGCATCCATTTCTGCTATAAATAGCATGGGAAACCACCCCCAAAGGGAGTCAGGACACATTTCACCAGATCAACCTCCACCTCTGCAGCTTTTCTCAGAGGGGTCCCCCCCATGGACATCCTGGAGGCTGCAACATGGACATCTGTTCATACCTTCACCAAGCATTACCACCTACCTATCTTCTCCAAATCCAGGGCAGGCTTTGCCACTGCAGTCTTGCAGGGCATCCTAGCCAGCCCCAGTCTCACTGCCTCCACCCTTTTCTTCAGCTTTGGGAATCAACCCAAATGTGATTACTGCAACAGTGAAACATGACGAACATAGTACAGTTGTGTACACTTACCATAAATGTAGATGCTCAAGTGTATTCACTGTTGCAGTCCTGGTTTCCCCTCTCTCCATCCTCCTTGTCTCTCTCTCTCCTTACAAGGAATTTTTGGTATTTACTTTCTACAGGTGATGATGTTCTTCATGTTTCATTGTTGCAGTCATTACATTTGGGTAATCCTGCTGGCAGGTTGCCCTCAGTCGGCCTGAATTCCAAAGTCTTGGGTCCTGCGTCGGCTGCTGTCATCCCTTCCCTGACGTCAGGTCATCAGGGGTATAAAAGAAGCAGCCGATGCCATTTTCTTCAATCTTTCTTGCCACGCGGTGCCCAAAGCAGAAGCTGTTCGCAACTGCCGGTCGGCCAACTCCTGAAATTTTCGTGTTCGAATTTCAGATCCGAAGTCTTCAGTAAAGCTAAGTACCCTGTTGGGGAAACTATTTTCTTGCTCCAGACCAATGTCAGAAAAAGTAAGCAAATACCTCATAAGGACTTTCATTCTTACTGTATTCCTTGCCTAGGCCCTGATTACGTTTATGGTTGTCTGTTTTATGCTAGATTTAACCAACACACTGTTAAGCTTCTGTATGATTTTGCTTTAAACCATTTTGGATGCCGGTTTAATTATCCAGAAATGTCGTCTGATAGCCATCCAACTACCGGAGTTCACAAAAAACGAAGAAAAGGAGAGGGAGAAACAACCGAGGCCCAAAACCGATGAAGCTTCTCCTAAGCCGTTCGCCTGTTCTCAGTGAGGTGCTTCCGCAGCCCCTGACACCCCGCTACTTTAGAGTCGCAGGCCGCTACCGACTCCCATGTGGAGTCGGCCATGCCACTGGAAACTCAAGGTATTGGAGCCTCTGATACTATTCCCTCAGATGGGTCTGGAGCCGCTGAGCAGGCATCGACTTCTGAGGGTGTATTCAGACCTAAACATCTTTACATTAAACCAACGTCAGCTTCAAAAGCAAAGACTAAAGCACCTTCTAAAGCAAAGAAACTCAAGAGCCACATTGACAGGCCTCTATGCCCAATAAACAGATGCTAAAAATAGCCGAAGACTTGATTACCTTGATCAGGGGTTCTCATCCCCCTGCTGATAAGAAGCCTAGGCAAGAGACTGACTATGAATCTTCAGATCGGGTTTCTATTTCTTCCGATTCCTCTTCTGATCAGGAATATTCTCTTCCCCTCTATGAGGATTCAGATGCTGAAGAATCTATACCTTCAGCTTCTCCTCCAGAGGACTATTCTTTTAGGGAAACTTGCATACCATGAGGGAGCATTTCCACTGGGAGAGCCAAGATTTTTCAGAATCTAAAAAGAGGCTCAGAGATTTCCTTTTACTTCCTCAACACAGGCCTCTAGCCATTCCACCTGTGTTAGACATTGTAGATGTGTTTTCAGAGTCTAGTCTTACCCCTGACTCCTTACCTCCAGCTCCTGTTAAGCCTGATGGATATTACAGGGTTCCTGACTCTCATAAATTCCTTTTTAAAAACACTGCTGCAGACCCAGAGACTATTTCACAGGGTCTCAAAGGAGTTAAGGCTTCCGCTGCAAAAAAACCCTACCCCCTCTGACAGATTCTAGGGCACTAGATAGATGGGGAAAAAAGGTTTGCACATCTGCTACCTTGGCTATAAGGGCCTTAAACTGTCAGTTTCATATGCTCAAATATCAGCAACATATCATGGCATTGCTTAAACAGAAAATGTTGTTAAACTCAATGTGCAGAAAACAAGGAAATGCAGGATTTATTGCAAGCAGCTGAACAAGCTGGAAAGCATACTTTGCAATGTGGTTTTGATTCTTTGGAGGCCTCCTGCAGGGCCACAGTTACGGGTTCTGTAATTAGGAGGCATGCTTGGTTAAAGGAACAAAATCTGTTTGGTCATGTGAAAGTTAATTAGATGCACCTTTACAGCATGATACTTTGTTTGGTGTTAAGGCAGAAGAGGTGTTAAAGAAAATGGAGGACAAAGCTAAATCTATGCAAACTGTCAAAGATTTTTTACAAGTACAGCCACCTAGGTTTAGTAGACACTGGCCTACAAAGAATTGGCCCTTTCCTGTGTCAGACAGACCTCAGAGGGGCAGATCCCAGGCGCAAGGTTCATACAGGTCAAAGCAATGGGGTGCTTCTACCTCCAAAGTTGGAGAAGACAAATCACAACCTTACAGGAAACAGTCCCAATGACTTCCCCTTGCCTGCACCAAGCACTTATCTCCTGGCAACACCCTTAGGGGGAAAATTAGCACTTTTTTTCTCAAAACTGGCACATTATAACCCAGGACAAGTGGGTTCTAAACAGTGTGTCAAGGCTACAAGTTCCATTTCCATACCCTGCCAAAGGCAAACGGCTGGCCAGATCTGCCAAAAAAATCAATGGACAGAGGCACAAAAACAAGTCTTATCCCTCATGGATATGGGGGCCATTCAACAAGTGCCAGAGCAAGAAAAGGGACAAGGATTTTACTCAAGACTGTTCTTGGTACTCAGAAAGGACAAAGCCTGAAGACCAATACTGGACCTATCTATTCTAAACACATTCCTGGATATACCAAAATTCAAAATGTTAACTTTGCAGCAGCTTCTGCCCATGCTGGGCAAGAATGCTTGGCTTGTGACTTTAGACCTAAAAGAGGCATACCTGCATGTCCCAATCAGACAATCATGCAGAAGATACCTCAGATTCAAGGCTGGCTCAATGCATTACCAATTCTCTGCACTGCCCTTTGGCTTATCTACTGCACACAGTGGCTTTACAAAGTGCCTGGCACCAGTAATTGCATTCTGCAGACAGAGGAATGCAAAAATATCTTTACTTGGACGACTGTCTAATTCAAGCAGAGAACAAGGACATTCTTCTACAGCATCTGGCATTTGTGAAAAGACTTCTAGCATGCCTAGGGTACACAGTCAACGAAAAGAAATCAAAACTAGTACCCTCTCAAGAGATAATATTCCTGGGTGCAGGCTTAACTCATTACAGCCGAGTGCTCCTCCAGGCGTCTTCTGCAGTTAACCCCTACTGCTCCTCTAGGCGTCAAATATGGATTGTTCATATTTGCATTAATAATTCCAAAACCATGTTACTTACAAGGTACCAGGATATTTTGTCTTGAGCCATATGTGATGGCAAACACAACTGATGATTGATATTTGACCTCTTTCAATGAGAGTTTTCTAGAACTCTAAGGTGATAACTTAGTTTTTAAAGTCTTAAGCCACGCCCACTAGGGGTTAAAGGTGCACACTCAAAAGAGCTGCTCCGGAGTGAATACAACTACCCAGATGGCTTATTTCACGCCAGACAAACAAAGGCAACTACCTATTTCAAGATGTTGGCAACAAAGGCCCAGTTATCTGCAAGAAAAATTCTGCAGGCTTTGGGATTCATGGCATCCTGCATCCTACTAATTCCATGGTCATGTGGTATATAAACAAGCATGGGGGGGGCACACATTCTTACTCCCTTTGCAGACTAGACATGACTTCGTGGGAGACAGCATTGACTTACCAAGTACATCTGCAGGCACAATTCCTACCAGGAAAGGAAAATACTCTGGCAGATGAACTAAGCAGAAACCTCATGGATCCCCATGAGTGGCAGCTGGATCCACAAGTCTTCAACGTAACAAGGAAATGGGGATGCCCGGACATGGATCTATTTGCCTCCCCTCACAACTACCAGCTAAAAAGGTTCTGCATAAGGACTTATCACAGACAAGCATGGAAAAATGGATGCCCTATCTTTCAGCTGGAAAAACCTATCAGTATATGCCTTTCCTCCACTGCCACTTCTCCCCAAGGTACTCCTAAAAGTCAGGAGAAGCCAAAGATGATACTGATTGCCCCAGACTGGCCCCGCCAGTACTGGTATCCAATCCTAAGGAATTTGTCTCAATGTCTAGCTTGGACCTTACCTCAAATACCCCATCTTCTGCCCAGCAAAACAATCGGATCCAGCACAGCCAACTCAGGACTTTAAACCTGGCAGCATGGTGGATAATGTAATCATACAAAACACACCTCTCAGTAAAGCTCTGATGGATGCCATTTTGGAAGCCAGAAGGCCTAGTACTAGAAAATCTTATGCTGGAAAATGGAAGAGATTCTGTGCTTGGAATTAGGCACAAGGAACTGATACAGCTGTACCAAATATTCCTCAGATTTTGCAATACTTAACTGAGATGCTGGACAAAGGCCCATCTTTCTCATCAATTAAAATTCATGCCTCTGCCTTTTCAGCACATTACAATACAGAGCCACCACTCTTTTCTCATCCTTTATTAAAGCAGTACCTCAGAGGAGCCAAAATTTTAAGGCCTCCAAGGAGATCACCAATACCTGCATGGGACCTCAACTATGTCTTGGAAAAACTCACCCTGCCTCCTTCTGAGCCAGCAGCTTCTACTGATATAAAGTTTTTATCTTGGAAAACAGCTCTGCTCCTAGCAATAACTTCTACAAGATGAGTTTCAGAGCTACAGGCACTCATAGCTGTGGAACCTTTTATCATGTTTTATCCAGACAGGGTTTCTCTGAGGACAAACCCGGCATTTATGCCTAAAGTGGTGTCCAGTGTGGCTCTTAACCAGACTATTCATCTGTCAACTTTTTATCCAAATCCGCAGAATAAAGGGGAGAGAATTCTGCATTCCTTGGACGTACACAGACAGCTTAGATTCTACTTGGACAGAACCAAAATTTTCAGGAAGACAGAGCAATTACTAGTGGCATATGCTCCAGGATTGCAAGGAAAGGCTATCTCAAAGCAGACTATTTCAAAGTGGATAGGCCACTGCATTCATTTCTGCTATTTTCAACATGGCAAGCCAGTGCCTAAGGACATTAGGCCATACTCAACCAGAGCTGCAGCCACTTCAGCAGCCTTTCTCAGGGGAGTACCAACCAAAGACATTTTAGAGGCTGCTACTTGGAGTTCAGTGCACACCTTTACAAAGCACTATCATCTGCCACACTACTCTAAATCCAGGGCAGGCTTTGCCACTGCAGTTCTACAGGGCCTCATAGCCGCTCCTAATGCGGTTTAGCTCCAGCCTCCCAACCATAGCTTTGGGACTCTACCCAAATGTAATGACTGCAACAGTGAAACACGAAGAACTTAGTACAGTTGTGTACACTTACCATAAATGTAGATGTTTGAGTGTATTCACTGTTGCAGTCCAGGTTATCCACCCACCATCCCCCTTTTTTCTGATGGAACTTATCTTTCCTTCTCTGATTTATACAACCCGTGTGGTGTATTTGCTTGTAGATGAAGGTAAAGTTTATATTGGTGCATGTATTTTTATATGCATAAGTTTTGGCTACACTTTTAGGGGGCACCTGACATCTGGGGCAAGAAAAACTGAAGAAAATGGCATCTGCTGCTGCTTTTATACCCATGATGACCTGACATCAGGGAAGGGGCGACAGCAGCCGACACAGGACCCAAGACTTTGGAATTCAGGCCGACCGAGGGCAACCTGCCAGCAGGATTACCCAAATGTAATGACTGCAACAGTGAATACACTCTAACATCTACATTTATGGTAAGTGTAGACAACTGTACTTTCTTCCACCATAACCTAGCTCCCTATTGGGGGCTCCTGACAGGGCAAGAAAAACTGATATAATGGTGTCAGCTGCCTGATTTTAGACCACTGATGACCTGATGTCATTCCTGGAGAGACAGGAACAGACGCAGAAATACTAAGCCTCTGGTATTCGGGCTGACTGTGGGCTACCCCTGGCAGGATAACCTAAATGTGATGACTGCAACAAGTGTATACACTATAACATCTATATTTATGGTAAGTGTACACAACTGTACTTTCCTGTCCTGGAAATCATTTTTGATAGCTATCACATCAGCTAGACAGGTCTCATAGCCATCAGATGACCTTACCTGGTATTTCATAAAGATGGAGTGTCAGTCTGAACTAATCCATCCTTTCTACCCAAAGTTATTTCTGAATTGATGATTAATCAAACAATTGACCTGACAGTATTTTTTCCCAACTAGTCAAAGGAGAATATATTGCCTTCACTTACTGTGCGTGCATAGGCAATTATGTTTTTGCCTGGACAGAACTAAGTCAATACGTAAATCAGACCAATTATTTGTGGCCTTGTCAGGACCAAAAATGGGAAATCCTGTCTCAAAAGTAACTGGCCAAATGGTTGAGAAACTGTTGAGAAACTGATTTACCAAAAATAACTCCTTTGCTTTGCAAATTCAGAGTGCATTCCACCAGGTCAGTAGCAACTTCTGTTGCTTTCCATGTAAGAGCTTCTTTGACATTTGTGCAGCCGCAACCTGTGCTAACCCTCATGCCTTTATCACTCATTACAAATTGGATTTGGCCTCCAGGAGAAGAGCATCCTTTGGTTCAATGGTAGTTGGGAACATTCTTCCATAAGGGCCTCCCAGGACTAAAGGTAGCTAGGGACTCTGTCCCATCACTAAGGAATGAATAAAGATGAACAAAGTCAGATAAAGAAGTTATGTTCTTACCATAACATTCCATCTGTGTTGTTTATCTTGATTCATTCATTACATCCCATTCTCCTTCCCCCTCCTAAGGCTCCTGGGGGATCGTACGCACCTGTTTCTAGGATTTTTCTGCCCAGAGACAGCCTTAGCTTTACTTATTTTTAGGCAAACTTGATCTGAGGTAACAAGGGAAAGGGCATTGTGGATACAGCTTAGCTCGAGAATATTTTGGCTGGGACGAGTTTGTTACAAGGCCGACTCTGTTCTGAGGATGGAACCGACACCCATCAGTAATGAAGATCAGCAACACAGATGGAACATTATAAGAGCATAACTTTTTTACACCACCTCCATCTTAGCCTTCCGAGCTATCAACTGTCAAATCCATATGATTAAATATGCCTTGGACCTAGTCTCACAAAGCTGTATTCTCTTGGCATCTACCCCTGATTGTCTCACCAAATCTGAGATAGCATCTAAACTGTTCTTGGCTTCCCAGGTAGCCATATATTCTATTAGATGCAGTTAAGATGCAGCAGAGGCCTCTGCTAGGTCTGCTGCTTCTGCATCAGTACTCCCCAGATGCTTTTGGCTATGCCTCCATCCCCTACCAGAGGATTTAAAGTCCAAAATCCTAGATGCCCCATTAAACCACAACCTCCAATTTGGTAAACAGTCTGCAGACCTGTTCAAAACCCGCAGGAAAAAAGTAAAGAACTTCAGGACATCAAGCACTTGCTTGTGTTTCCCATTCCTAAATACTTCCGGAATTACCTGGCTAAGACTTCCTTTGTCAGGAGGCCCCCCTTCTCTACCCCCTTCCAGGCATAGGAAAGGAACCAGAGGCAAACCTCCTCCAGACCAGTCGCCTCACAGCCCAGTCAAAGACCACCTTTTCAAGATAGAAGTGGACCCAACAATGCCGTGACTGCCTTGCCCAACTTTCCTTGTCAGCCCACCTTTCCTACTGTCTCCCCATTTGGGAAATCCATCACATCAGACTGCTGCGTACTGGCAATCATAGAAAATGGATATTTCCTTTCCTGGAAGGAAAAACCCCTTCCAAGGGGCATTCCTTTTTCCCCCCAAAAAATCAACTCCTCCTCTTCCCTCACACAGCAAAATTATCTGAGATTAGGAGCCATAGAACCTGTCTCGACAGGAAGGAAACGGCTTTTACTGGTCCCCAAAAAAGATGGCCCTTGGAGACCAATACTAGATCTATCCTTTCTAAACCTTTTCCTAAAAGTTCCATCATTCAGAATGTTATCCTTTCCAAACCCTTCTTCCTTTATTGCCAGCCCAGGCCTTCATGGCCATTCTAGACCTAAAGGAAGTATATCTCTGTATTCCCATAAAACCCTCCAACAGGAAATTCTTATGTTTCACTGGGCCCTGCTCTCATTTTCAATTTACAGCCTTGCCCTTTGGTATGTCTACTACACCCAAAGTATTTATAAAATGCCTAACCCCAGCCATAGCTTTCTGCAGAACTACAAGTGTCCAAATCTACTCCTACCTAGATGACATTCTCATTCTAGCAGAAACAGAGGACACCCTTCAAAATCATCTGAGCTTCACCACTTCCCTACTTCACAGCTTGGGATTCACCCTCAACCTCCTAAAATCATCCTTAATCCCTCAGCAGGACAAGATCTTTCTAGGCTGCAAGTTCAGAACAGACCTGATGCGGGCTTTCCTCCCCCAGGACAAAGTCCTGTCACTCTCCACTCACTTTCAAAGCCTATTATAGGTTCACCACACTTAAGCAGCTGATAACTTCAAAACTCAACCAAACACGAAAAAAACGAAGCAGCAGCTTAGGAAAACACCATAATCTTTAATAGCACCAACGGTAAGCTCTCTCAAATTATTTATACACCAGAGACATCTTCAGACAACCATTTAAGCACACTACAAGAATTTATACTTAAGTAAATCACGATTTCATGTCACATGACATAATTAAAAAGCATAATTAAAAAACATATGGTTACTTTAAAACCATTCATAAAACGCGGAACAATAACATACTCATTCAAAATTAAACACCTACAATATAATTGGTTGATCAATTACAAATATGTACATAAGAAATAGTTTAAATACACAATTGAAATAGTTTAAATATATATATATATATATATATATATATATATATATATATATATATATATATATATGTATATATTTTCCTATTGCAGGTTCATCAGATATCTGCAAGACAATTCCTGCAGATCCTGGGACTCATGGCAGCCATCATCCCAATGCTGCCCCTAGCCAGAATGCAAATGCAACTCCAATGGTACCTGAAAAATGTGTGGTCACACCACCAACATTCCCTAAAGCAACAACTTCCCTCCTGCCCTACCTAAAAGCAGAACTAAGGTGATGGATCCATCAAATACTTTCAACCAAGACCTTCCACTACAGCCACCCTCTCCAACCCAGCATATGCATGCAGGTGCATCAGACCTAGGGTGGGGGGCTACCATGAAAGGTTTCATGGTACAGGAGGCCTGGAATCCTACCCTCCAAAAGAAATATCAATGTGAGGGAAATGACTGCAGTTCTTCTAGCTCTGAAAGCCTTCCTGCTTCAGATGTTCACAGACAACACCACTGTTATGTGGTATCTAAACAAACTGGGAGGACCAAGGCCTACCTCCTGTGCTGGATAATGCTACAAATTTGGGACCTCACCTCCAGGCACAACTTAACCCTGCAGGCAACATACAGCCCCTCTCAGAACAACAAACAAGTGGATATTCTCAGCAGAACATCCTTTCTGCAGCACAAGTGGATGTTGAACAGTGATGCCTTTCTAGACATTGTCCACCGGTGGGGCACACCTCAGGAAGATAAGTTTGCCTTCCCCCCAGAACAATTTGATAAAATTCTGTATGAAGGACCACTCTCACTTGCCTGGAGGGGTAGATGCCTTCAGCATTCCATGGAAAGGGTCTGTTTCTATATGTTTTCCCTCCCTTCCCTCCCATTCAAAAAGCCATTCTGAAAATCAGGAAGGACAAATCAAAAATCTTGCTGGTGACTCCCTTCTGGCCAAGGCAGTGTTGGTCCCCATACTTCTCTCATTAACCAAGGGCAATCACCACAGGTTACCCCACAATGTGGACCCTCTCAGACAACAAAAGGGAACTCTAATTCAGCCTCACTAGCAGATGGACCCAACACTTTGGGTGATGCTTCTAATCTCTTTCAGACACCACTACTCAAAGGATGTGCTTTTAGTCCTGAGGGAGGCCAGGAAACCAACTACTAGGAAATCCTACTTATCAGAATGGGATTCTCTAAATACTGTCTCCATAAGGACAGGGACCTCTACCAGGCAGACCTTCCCCTAGTTCTTACCTGTGTGTGTGAACTAATTAAGGCTGGTCTTTTGTACTCTTCAGTAAAAGTTCACCTATCTTCAATTTCAGCCTGTCTACCACTAGACCCCCATTACTATCTAGGCTAGACATCAGACTATTTTTGAATGGTGTCTTGCACATCACCAAGAAAATCCATCTCACCCTCCTGGGACCTAAACTTAATTTTAGAAAAACTAACACTGGCCCCATTTGAACCAGCTAGTGCTGATACACTCCAAATGCGTACATGAAGACTGTACTGCTGGTAGCCCGTACCTCAACTAGAAGAGTGTCAGAGTTACAAGGCCTGCTCTCCTTACACTACCTTCCATAAGGATTGATTGGGTGACCCTATGCATTATAACCCTTCCTTCATACCTGAAGTGGTCAATGAATTGTCCCTAAACCAATCCATTCACCTGCCCACATTCTTTCCCTGTCCAACCAATGACTGAGGATACTCAATTCCCTGGATGTGCACAGACAACTAAGATTCTACCTAGACAAAACTAAACCCATCAGAAAATCTATTCAACTATTTGTATCCTTTTCACACTAGGGCCCTGTGCAAGGCAGTCTCCAAACAAACCATTTCCTGTTGGATCAGGAAATCTATTTACTTTTGCTACTCCCACCATGCCAAACACCTACCCCAAGGGGTAAGAGCACACACTACCAGGAGCGTGGCAACCTCCAAAGCCTTCCTCAAAGGCCTGGACACAGCCTCCATCCTGGAAGCAGCCGCCTGATCCACAATACACACCCTCACCAAACAGTACAAATTGGACCATGTCTCCAGAGCCTGGGCAGGGTTTGCTAGAGCAATCTTGCAGGGTTTTGTGGAATCAGCTACATCTACTCTCCACCTTTTCCTCTAAGCTGTGGTACTCTCCCACACTAAGAATACTGCAACATAGGAATAGAAAGACATAGAATAGTTGTGGAAAATCTTACCATAACCTTGGATGTCCTTCTCTTCTATGTTGCAGTATTCCTTCCCAAGCACATACCCCCCTTTTTCACTACTGACCTAACTTCAGGGCACTCTGAAGCTCTACCCTAGTTCTTGGGCAGACTAGCCAGCATATGACATTTTGCACCTCTGGCTGACATCTTTTGCTCTCTTTGGGACTGTCCGACTAGACATTTAAGTTCTGAGGTCTGTGCGTGCAGATGTCACATTATAAGGTCTCTGGTTTATGGCCCTATGTGTGATGTCCCACACACCTACAGAAGCCAGGCTTAAGCTTTTGTATAGGAGCCAACGTTTGGGTCGCCTGAGGCAGGAAATCCCACACTAAGAATACTACAACATGGAAGAGGACATCGAAGGGTTATGGTAAGATTTTACACAACTATTCTTTCCTTCAGTACATCTGCAGAGGTATCGCAGACATCTGTTTTGGATGGCAAGGGGAACAGTGGTTTGCTCCATCAGACGTCCCTTGCAATATCTCTGCCTTTTTGATTGAGGTCTTACTGAAGTCGGGGCCAGAGCCTAGTCCTACTTCGGCCCAACTTTCTCAGCCTAGGATAAGCTTTTCACACAAAAGGAAACCCAAAAACAAGCAAGCGTCTCCCACACAGGATCCTTCCTCAGACTGGCAGGCTTTTTGTCAAAGAATCTTGAATGCCTTTCTGGCACTTAGGCCTTCTGGGCATCTCCTCTTTCCCCTCCACCCAGTAGTGCTACTGTTGAACGAGAGGCCTCTGAAGATTTATCTTCAGATGAATCCCAGGCCAAGTCCACTCAAATTCACTCTCCTCTAGGCTATGCCTCCCCTAAAGTTGATTCTAATGGTCGAGACTCTGCTGAAGAGGATATTACATTTGGAGAAACTGTCTGCAGAATGAGTAATTTTTTTTTTTCAAGTGGAAAAGCTCCCAGGTTTTGAAAGAACATGAGAGACTATGACCTCTTACAAATAGACTCTCCTGTCCCTTCGGCTATCCCACCTGTTTTACCAGCTTCTCAGGAAGCTTTTCTTTTAACATCCAAAAACCCTGGCTGTCAATCTTCTGCACCCAGAAGGCCAGATAGCTGTTGTCTTCAGGGACTTTACAGAACTTATCTGTACAAATTCCCTCTTTCAGATACATCTGTGATTTCACACACTGCTGATAAACCCTCTAAATTATTGCCCTCCAACCTCTTTCCATCTGACAAGGACAGTAAAATGGAGAGGATTGGGAAAAAGGTCTATACCTCCTCTAATCTGGCTTTTAGGGCTATTATAAGAGATGCATATCAAAGTATGTACTGGCCCTATTTTCACAGGCCTGTAAATTGACAGATCTTCCAGATTGTGTAGCCAGATCTCAGCTCTGTTCCCTCTTGGCAGTTTCTTCCTGGGTTACCAGACACTCCATAAAATGCAAATCTGGTGTTTGTCTGTGTCATCATTGATCATGGATGGTCTGGGATCCTACACTGGATCCAAGCTGGCAACTAGGAAGACAGCTTCCAAGCTCAGGTTCCTCCCCTTCTCAAGATCCCTTGCTACCCACAACCCTCGAATCTCATTTGCCACAATTTCCTTCAAGACGTACTTCCTGCAGCCCAAGCAGTTTAGGATAACCAGCCGCATTTTTTCTTTTGAGATTTTTTTGATTTTTCTCTTCTACCTTTCCATCCATCTCCCTCAGGTAGCTTCCTCCCCTTTAGATTTAACATTTTTTTAACCCTCTTTCCAGGTT
This sequence comes from Protopterus annectens, assembly GCF_019279795.1. Classification (NCBI taxonomy): domain Eukaryota; kingdom Metazoa; phylum Chordata; order Ceratodontiformes; family Protopteridae; genus Protopterus; species Protopterus annectens. Next base: position 670,513,549 of record NC_056733.1, read on the forward strand.
CATGCCCTTTTTCTATTTCTCCCTTTCTTCTCTTTCTCTCCACCTCTTTTGCTGTTGTGCAGTTTGTGGGTGGTTTGTGTGTGTGTGTGTGTGTGTGTGTGTGTGTGTGTGTGTGTGTGTGTGTGTGTGTGTGTGTGGGATGTCAGAAAAGCCACTGGTTTTAAAAGGTGTGTGGTTGGAAAATGCCACATTCCGACTCGCATGAGGTGTGTGTACTGTCTGGGACAGCCACCTCTGGAGGTTAAATGCGACATTTGTGCTGGATTCAACCTTCAGGGCTCTCCTTGACCACAGGAATTGGCTCTTGCTAAAAGGGTTGGCCAAAGGGGGTCCCTTGATTTTGGGTTCCCCTTCTAAACCTCCCTCAGATCCCAAGAAGAAGTCTTCGTCCTCAGGGGATGCCCCCACTAAAAAGCCGAGGCACTCTAATTGCAGCTCCCCAGATCCAAGATCACCATCCCTAGCTTCAGAGCTGGGCTGTTCTGCACTGAGAGCCCTGGCTTCTTCTGTTGAATCAGAGACCTTGGAGGTCCTTGGATCTGAGCAGACCTAGACCACCCTCTGATCTGACCTACCTGTCTGATCTGACCGTAATACCTTCTACACCCTCGGATCCAACAGTTTTGTCAGAGCTGATCATTATTGAAGGCTCCCCCTCCAGAATTAGATCATCGGATCTAGGGCTTTCAAGCAGGTGGTCTTAAGACCACAGCCCCTCAGTTAGGTTGGGCCATTCCTATCTATCTTCTTGTTCCACCAGGAGTCTGCTGCCCTCAGATATGGATAGCTTTTTCAAGGCCCAACTTGAGTTGGGCTTGTTGCCGTCCCCTGCCCACTTGCCCAGGAGATCTTCACCAGACCTCTCTGGGTTCGGTCCCCCAGGATCAGGTTATCCCTAGGGAGAGGCCAATGGTGTTGGGCATTGCTTCCCTTCCCACACCATCTGGGTCCCTGGCGGGTTCAGCTCCATTGCCCTTGGAGCTGGCAATGCCTCAGCCTCACAAGGCCGGTGGGGGTTACTGGGGATTTGGGTTCAGGACTGGAGCTTTCGGACCATTCCCTTAATCTGGGGTCCTTCACTTTGGACAGCTCAGGGCCGATATCGTCTGGGGACATCAATTCTGCCTCTGGGTCACTCCTGTCCTGGTCAGCTGTGGCCAGTGGGGAGGGCTTCATCCAGCCCGTCAGCTTTCTGGGTGATAAAGGACACCCTATGGCTGGGCAGCTGCCTCTACCTTGGCTTTGGATCATCCCCAGCCTCGCTTGACATTGGGCATTGAGACCTTATCCTTCCAGGGTCAGCCCTCCCATGATCACCTTCAGATGGGCATTGCTCCTATCAGGGTGCCTTCCTCTTCAGTTCTCCCCAGACCCTCCCATAGAGGAACCTCCTTGGAACAGGGCATGCAAGAGGAGGCACTTACTCTCCCCTGGAGAGTCTCTCACTGAAGACATGGATTTTGAGGAAAAAGACGGGTCTCCCAGACTTCCGTCCAAAGAGGTGTCCTTTTGGGGCATCCTTTAGCTCATTAAACAGTGTGGCAGTTGGTGGTCTTCCACTTCCGTCTTCAGATGAATCTGTGTTCCTGAAGGCCTTTGAGGATGGGCTCCTCTTGTACCTAGGTGTCTTCTCCATCATTCAGCTTGTCCAATTCATAGCCAGCAGGGCATGGAAGGAGCCAGAAACAGTGGAACCAGCTCCTAAAAAAGCTAAGTTCCTAAGTCCCCCCCAAAGACTAGGCTTTTTGGAGCAAGGGCATTCCTATTGATGCCATTGTTGGCCGCAGCTACGAAAAAGGTCACCAAGCAGACCTCCACAGTCCATCCCCTGAACAGGGAGTCCTGGGTGATTGACCTTTATGGGAAACGCATGTTTGCCTCAGCTACGTTTGGACTGAGTACAACCAACTACATGGCACACACTACCTGGCTGCAAAGGGACTTAGTATCAGAACTCTCCACTTCCCTTTCTGAGTTGCCATCTCTGGAGAGTCTCAAATTAGTCTCTCCAAAGCTGTCTACTCTGACTTCCCTGGCTAATACCTCGATGAGGTTGATATCCAATGCAGTGGAGGCCACCTCTCGAGCGGTGGGCACTGGCATTGCCATTAAGTTCCATGCCTGGTTTTGCCTTTCCGGAATCTTTCACGGCATCTTTCACTACAACTCTAGCCCTTCGGTTAAAGAAACTTTAACCCAGAGTGAGCAGGAGGGAAAGACTCAGTCTGTGGTCGGGATCAAGTTCTGTACTCCCCAACAATCCTTTTCCAAAAAATCAGAGGGGTAGTAAGAAACTGGTATCGCAGGTCTCAGTCTTCCTTCCAGGATGCTCCACAGGAATCTTCTTCCTCCGGCCGGGGAAAGGGGTTTGATGACAGGCGCTGGCATAGAGACAGGGGGGGTTTGCAGAACCAGAGCTCCAAGGAACTCTTCTCAGTGAAGCCCCCTCTGTGCTCCTGAAGCGCTGCCCGGCTGTCCTGGAGGCAGTCTGGCATCATCTCTCCCTTGATCCACTAGCTTGGACAAGCATTACTTCAGATCAGTGGGTGTTAAACATTGTGGGTGTTAAACATCGTGTCCAGGGGTTACTTCATACCCTTTTCTCAGCTCCCTCTGGCTCAGAACTCTCTCCTTGGACATTCCATCCCACCAAAGAGAGTTGGCCCTTTGAGGTTCGAGACTTCCTTCAAATGAGAACCATCCAGGAGGTCCCAACAAGACAAGGATCCAGAACTTGCTATTGCTTCTGTTTGTGCCCAAGAAAACCAAGGACCTACGTCCCATTTTGGACCTCAGTGCTTTAAATTTGTAAAGTTCTGGATGGTCACTGTTCAAAAGGATGATTGGATGTGCTCAGTGGATCACAAGGATGCATACTATCGCATCAGAATCGACAGATGCTCCAGGAGATACCTGGGCTTCAGCCTGGTGGCCAGTCACTATCAGTTCAGAGCTCTGCCCTTGGTTTCACCACAGCCCCCTGGGTGTTTACCAAATGTATGGCAGTGGTGGCAGCTCATCTCCAGCTGCAAGGCTGCCAGATCTTCATATACCTGGACAATTGGCTCCTCACAGCCCCCACAAGGCATCAACTCACATTGGCCATGGATTACACACAATCTCTTTCAAGACCCTAGGCATCCACAGTCACCCTGCCCAAATCTCATCTTGCTCTGTCAGAGCCTGGAATTCATCAGGGTCATTCTGGACATTCAGAGACTGCAGCACTTCCCTGATAGTCGAGATGATCCGAGACCATGTCCATCATCTGATGGATCTGGAGCATCCCACAGTCCACTTAATCTTGCAAGTGCTAGGTTCAATGATAGTGGTGATACAATTAGTTCCTCTCATCAGACATCAGAGAAGGGTCCTGAAGTGGACCCTGGCAGTGCAATGGTCAGCTCACCTTCATCCTATATCATAGGTTCATAGGTTCATAGGTTCATACTAGGCTATCTGCCTGAGGGCATTTACAAGCCTAGCCCATCGTTTTGTGGCTTACGCTACCCCTTTAGTATGGGGAACTATACCCATTATTTTGCTGTGCCTCTGTCGAGCAGTGACACTGAGGTAATCCCTGGGGTATATCTGCAATCTCCCATCCATTGGTCAAGATTTCTCTTGAACAAGGCCAGCGAGGTGCTCTGCCTCACATGTACCGGGATTTTGTTCCACAGCATAGGGAGTCTTTGGGTGATGAATCTATCCCTCCAGCACATCCTATTAATAGCCGTGTCAAGGTTTAAGTCTCCCGCCCTTGTGGCTCTGATGGATCTAGATTTTTTGAGGTGAAGCATATTCATCAAATCTGGGTTTGACATGGCCTTGTATGTTAGGCAAAGGTCACCTCTGAGCAGCGTGCGACTGAATAGAGCTGGAGTTCTTTCAGTCGGGCAGCATAGGACAGATTTTTGAGACCCTTTATCCTTTTGGTGAGGAACTTTTGTGGCCTCTCCAGCTGCTGCAAGTGTCGGGTCAGATACATTCCGAATGGGGCATTGTACTCAATCATTGGTCTGATGAGTGATGAGTAAAGGGAGACTATGACCTCCCTTGATCTAGATGAGAATCCCTTCATGATAAGGTGGGCAATGTAGAAGGTCTTCCTAACTACTTTAGCTACATGGGTGTCGAATGACACCCATGGTCCTCAGAGTTTCTCAAGTCTGCAGATGCCACCTTACTTGGTGGCTCCAGGCTCAGGATCTTCTAGGCAGACCCTTCTGTCTTCCCCAAGCCAAGGTGACCATGGATGCCTCATTGTTGGGGTGGGGGGGGATTATCGGGGAAGGACTGTTCAAGGCATGTGGCCCCCTCAGAGACTAAACATAAATGTCCTGGAGATAAGAGCAGCCCTAATGTTGCAAGCCTTTCAGGACTATCTCTGTCTCAGGACCATTGCAATTCAGTCAACATGGCCATGGTCTAGTACATCAACAATCGGGGGGGGGGTAATCTTATCCCCTGTGCAAATGTGCCATGAGAGTGTGGGAATGGGCCATGTCTTCCAGGAGTTTTCTTGCAACACACATTCCCGGCAGTTCAAATGTGCTAGCCGACAAACTCAGTAGATTTATCCTGAGTCCTCATGATTGGTCCCTGAACACATCAGTGGCACATCAGATATTCGACCGCTGGGGTCTTCCTTGATGTGATCTTTTTGCCTCCCCAGACAACCTCAAATACAGCAACTGTTTTGCCCTGATCCCCCCCAGTGGGGGGGGAGTCCACCAGGGACAATCTGGTTCATGACTGGCCGTCAGGACATCTGTATGGCTTATCCCCCAATTCCAAGGTCTTACAGAAAGCTCATCACCTGAAGGCTGCTCTCATCCTCATTGCCCCCTTCTGGCCTCATCAGGTGTGTTTTTCCCCCCTTTGGTGTCACCTGAAATATCCACCTTGGATACTAGATCCCATTCCGGATCTCATTTCCCGTCCTTGGGGGCTTCCTCTTCCCAATCTTCAGCGTCTTCATCTGACTGCTTGGTACCTCCATTTTCAATAATTATTTCCCAGTACAGGCTTTCTTCCCCAGTTAAGACCATAATTTTGGCTTCCCAAAGGCCATTTACCAAGAAGGTGTATTCCAGCAAATGGAGAAGATTTTCTCTATTATGGACAAAACACAGTCTAGATCCCTTTTCAACTTCTGTTCCTGTCATCTTGTTCCTGACCTCTGATTTTCAGCAGGGGGCTAGTTTCTCCACAGTTAAACTCCACCTGGCAGCTATCTCCAACTTCCATTTGAGCAAAAGTCCCACTTTTTTTTCTAGGTTGTGCAAGGCCTTCCTTAAAAGGATCTTTCTACTCAAACCTTCTGTAAATGATCACCCCCTCTTGAGATCTCACTCTGGTGGTGCAGTCATTGATGCACAAACCTTTTGAGCCTGTGGCAACCTGTGACCTCAAATTCCTGTCTGGAAGATGGGCTTTTTGGTGGCGGTTACTTTAGCCAGGAGGGTCTCCGAATTGCATGCTCTCTGCATAAAGCCTCTCTCCATGGTATTCCATAAGGATAGGGTGTCTCTCCGGACCAATCCTTTGTCCCCAAGGTAGCTTTGGAGGCGAGTCTTAGTCGATTCAGTGTTCTTTCCAAACTTTTCCAATAATTGAGAATATCAGTTGTGTTATTTGGCTGTTCATAGGCAGTTACATTTTTACCTCAAGCAGAGTGAAATTTTTCTCAAGTCTAATCAGCCCTTTGTTGCCTTTTCTCAGACCAGGAGAGGTCAAGTGGTTTCCAAGGTGTCTATTTCTCATTGGATCACCAGCTGTATTTCTTTACGAAAAACACCTGGAGCTCACCGGACCAGTCAAAGCTCTCACTACTAGGTCGGTAGCCACATCGTCTGTCTTCTTAGCTAAACCTTCTTTAGATGAGATTTGCACTGTTGCTACTTGGTCTAATCTCCATATCTTTGTTGCTCGTTACAAGTTAGACTTGGTGTCCAGGAGCAGGCTTCCTTTGGTTCTTCAGTGCTCCGTCATATTCTTCCATGAGACTTCCCAGGGTTATTAGTAGCTGGGGACTCTGACCCATCTGTGATCAATAATGACACAGAGCATCATATAGATGTTCTTCATGTTTCACTGTTGCAGTCATTACATTTGGGTTATCTGCCAGCAGGTAGCCCTCAGACAGCCTGAATATCAAAGTCTTGGATTCCTGTGTCGGATGCTGTCTCCTCTTCCATGACGTCAGGGGTATAAATCATGCAGCTAGTGCCATTACATCAGTCTTTCTTGCCGCACGGTACCCGAAGCAGAAGCAGTTAGCAAGTGCTGGTCAGCCAACTCCTGAAATTTTTGTTTTCGAGTTTCAGAACCGAAGTCCTCAAAAAAGCTAAGTGACCCATTGGGGATCCTTTTTCTTAACTGACCAGTAAAAGTTAACAATTGTATTGCCTGTGGAAAGCAAATACCTCAAGATTTTCATTCGTACTGCATTCCTTGCTTAGGCCCAGACCATGACATCCCTCGCTGTCGGTTTTGTGCCTTATTCAACCCCCAGACTATTCGTCGTTGGTTTCATTTTGCAGCAAATTATTTTGGTGCTTGGTTTAACTATCAAGAAATGGCTTTGGTAAGCTGCCCGACTACCAACATTCGAAAAAACTTAGAGACAGACCGCATAGGTCCAAAGCTGCTGATGACACTTCCGTTAAGCCAGTCACCAGTTTGCCGGTACTCAGGCGCTTTCGCAGCCCATGATACCCGCTACTTCAGATTCACAGGCCTATACTGAGACCCATTCGGAGTCTCGTATGCCACGAGATGCTTCTTTGACTGTGGAACCTGCTGATGTCTTTACCTTGTATGGGTCTGGAGCCACTGTGTAGGCACCAGCTTCTGAGGGTGTATTCAGGCCCTACTGACTTGCATTTCAAACCAACGCCATCTTATTCTTCAAGACCTAAAACTCGACCCTTGCCTAGAAAACCCGACATCCAAACTGCAAGGTCAGGCCCATATGCCTAAAAAACAAATAAGAATGGCTGAAGACCTTATTACTTTAATTAGGGGAAGCCAGCCTTCACCCTCTAAGAGACCTAAAACTGATTTTCCTTATTATTATTCTGATCAGGATTCTGAAATTTCTGTTTCTTCTGATCACCAGGATTTGCCCTCATCTACCTCTGAGGATTCTGATGCAGAGGATTCCATTCCCTCTGCTTCCCCCTCCAGATGATTTTTCTTTTGGTGAAACCTTGCACACTCTTAGGGAGCATTTCCGTTGGGAAAGCCAGGATTACTCTGACTCCAAAAAGAGGCTTAGGGAATTCTTACTCCTCCCTCAACACAGGCCTTTTAGCTATCCCTCCTGTCCTGGACATTGTAGATGATGCCTTCTTGGAATCTAGCCTGGTCCCAGACACTTTACCTCCAGCTCCCAGGAAGCCTGACCGGTATTAGAGTACCTGACTCTCACAAGTTCCTCTTCAACAATCCTACTGCGGACTGAGAGACCATTTCCCCAAGGACCTAAATGCATTAAGGCTACTACTGCCCAAAACCCTACCCCCTCTGATAAAGATTCCAGGGCCTTGGACAGATGGGGTAAGAAGGTATACACTTTTGCTACTTTGGCAATAGGGCCTTAAACTGCCAGTTTCATATGTTAAAGTATCAGCAGCATATTTTGGGACTAAAACAGAAAATGATGTTGATTCCTGACTGTGCTGAAAATAAAGAATTACAGGATTTAATGCATTCTCCTGAAAAAGTTGGTAAACATACCTTGCAATGTGGTTTTGACCCTTTAGAAGCATCTTGCAGGGCTGCTGTCACTGGGTCTGTACTTAGAAGGCATGCTTGGCTTAAGGAGCAAAATTTGCCAGATCGTGTTAAAGCTAAATTACTGGATGCTCCCCTAAACCAAGACCGCCTGTTTGGCAACAAAGCAGAAGTTCTTAAAAAGATGGATGAAAAAGCTAAATCTATATAAACTGTTAAATATTTCCTACAAGTACAGCCTCCTAGATTTAGCAGGCATTGGCTTTCTAAGAATTGGTCCTTATCTGTCTCTTCCTGGCCTTCTCAGTCCAAACCCAGGAACAGCAGACCACCTAGGCTACAGTCTCAAGGTACTCACAGGCCTAAGCAGTGGGGGGCTCCCACTTCCAAAGCTGGAAGTAGTAAGACATCCCCTATGGAAAAATGTCACAATGACAACCTTAAACTTTCCAAGCCCTGCTCAACTGCCTGCTCCCTTAGAGGGAAAGATCGCCCTGCATGAAAAAAACTGGGAACTCATTACCCAGGACAAATGAGTTTTAAATATTGTTTTCCAAGGATACAGATTCTACTTCCACAACTTACCAACCCCAAATGGTTGGCCAGACCTACCCCCAAATTAGTAGGCAGAGGCTCAACAGCAGGTTCTCTCTCTTCTAAGTATCAGGGCTATTCAACCTGTCCCAGCAGAAGAAAGGGAACAAGGTTTTTACTCAAGACTTTTCCTGGTACCCAGAAAAGACAGCTCCTGGTGTCCTATCCTGGACCTCTCTATTCTAAACACCTTTTTGGTAATCCCAAAATTCAAAATGCTAACACTTCAACAGCTGCTTCCTATGCTAGGCAAAGATGCCTGGTTGGCAACCTTAGACTTAAAGGAACCTTACCTGCACATTCCAATAAGGGAATCTTGCAAGGAATACCTACACTAAAGAGCAGGCTCCTTGCACTATCAATTCTCTGCACTTCCCTTTGGCTTATCTTCCAGGGTATTCACAAAGTGTCAGCTCCAGTCATTGCATTTTGCAGGCAAAGAAATATTCAAATATACCCATACCTGGATGATTGTCTGTCAGGCAGCAAGCCAGGACATGCTACTAAAACATCTGGCATTTGTAAAGAAACTTCTAACCTCACTGTGGTACACCATAAATGAAAAGAAATCTCATCTAGTACCCTACCAACAAATTGTATTCCTGGGAGCAAGCTTGAACACAACTTCCCAGATGGCTTACCTCACACCAGAGAAACAAGTTTATTTGACAGCCTACTTCAAACTACTGGCCACAAAGACCCAGATATCTGCAAGGAAAATCCTGCAAGATCTGGGGTTCATGGCCTCTTGCATTCTACTAATTCCATATGCAAGACTGCATATGAGGAAACTACAATGGTACCTAAAAAGCCTATGGTGTCAACATTTTCAATACCTGGAATCAATGATTCCTATCACTCCTTGTATAAAGACAGCGTTCCTTTGGTGGGCAGAGGCCTGCTACCACAACAAGGGGCTCCCATTCTACCCTCTGCCACCCAAACCCTAACAGCAGACACATCAGACTATGCATGGGGGGCTCACTTGGCAGGGCAGTGCATTCAGGGCAAATGGAACCAGAGGCAGATGCACCTGCATATCAATCAAAAAGAAATGTTAGCTGTACAGAATTCCCTGACAGCCTTCAAGAACCACATTCTTCCAGGACCATTATTGGTAAAGACAGACAACACCACTGTTGTGTTACATAAACAAGCAGGGGGGGACCCACTCGTACCCTCTCTGCAGACTAGCCATGGTTCTGTGGAACAGCCTTGAGCAACCAAGTGCTCCTACAAGCTCAATTCCTGCCAGGCAAGCTAAATTCACTGGCAGATGAACTAAGCAGAAATCTAATGGACTCACTCAAGTGGAAACTGGAACCAAAGATATTCAACCTTTTGAGAAACAAATGGGGGAATCCAGAGAAAGACCCGTTTGCCTCCCCTCAGAGCTACCAATTGGACAAATTCTGCACAAGGACTTCCCACAGTCGAGCTTAGAAAGTGGATGCCCTGTCCTTCACCTGGGAAAGCCTCTCAGTTTATGCCTTTCCCCCTCTGCCTCTCCTCTCGAAAGTTCTGCTAAATATCAAACAGGACAAACCAAGGACAATACTGATTGCACCAGACTGGCCACGCCAACACTGGTACCCCCTCTTGTGCAGTATGTCACTGCTGGAACCATGGCACCTGCCTCAGACCCCTTCCCTGCTGTCCCAGCAGGAGGGCCAGATTCTACACCCCCAACGTCAAACCCTGAACCTTGCAGCCTGGCTAATTCTTTGAGTTCTCAATAACATCCCTCAATAAGCAGGTGCTGGATGTCATTCTGGAGGCAAAGAGGCCTAGTACTAGAAAATCCTATGCTGAAAAGTGGAAAAGATACTGTTCTTGGAGCCAGACTCAGGGGATGGGCACAACGGTGCCCAGCTTACTGCATATTCTTCAATACTGAACAGAGATGCTCCACAAGGGCCTTTCCTTCTCATCAATTAAAATTCATGCCTCTGCCATTTCAGCTCATTATAATACTGAGCCACCCCTCTTCTCTCACCCCCTGCTAAAGCAATTCCTCAGAGGGGCCAAAAATTTAAGACCACCCAGAAGAGCCCCTACTCCAGCCTGGGACCTTAACTTTGTATTGGAAAAGCTCACTCTACCTCCTTTTGAGCCAGCTACAACTGCAGAGTTGAAATTCCTTTCTTGGAAAACAGTGTTCCTTCTAGCCATGAATTCAGCAAGAAGAGTGTCTGAATTACAGGCCCTCATGGCAGTGGAGCCATTCATCATCTTCCATGCAAACAGGGTGTCCCTCAGGATCAATCCTTTATGCCCAAGGTGGTGTCTAGTGTGGCCCTTAATCAGTCCATTCATTTGCCTACTTTTTTCCCAAATCCACAAAACAAAGGAGAACAAATACTGCACTCTTTGGACGTGCACAGGCAACTTAGATTTTATTTGGACAGGCCTAAGCCTCAGAAAATCTGAACAGCTGCTAGTTGGTGTTCCTGCAGGGTCAGAGGGGAAGGCAATTTCAAAGCAAACCATTTCTAAGTGGATAGCCCATTGCATTCATTTCTGCTATAAGCACCATGGAAAGCCTAAACGACAGGGGATAAGATCACATTCCACCAGGGCTGCATCTACCTCTACAGCCTTTCTCAGAGGTGTCCCTACCAGAGACATCCTAGAAGCTGCTACCTGGAGCTCTGTACATACCTTCACTAAGCATTACCACATGCCTATTTTTTCTAAATCTAGAGCTGGTTTTGCCACTGCAGTTTTGCAGGGCTTAATAACTGGTCCTAATGATCTCTAACTTCCTGCTCCCTTCCTTAGTTTTGGGAATCAACCCAAATGTAATAACTGCAACAGTGAAACATGAAGAACATAGTACAGTTGTGTACACTTAACATAAATGTAGATGTTAGAGTGTATTACCATCCCTCCAGCCCCCTGACTTCTCTTGGCTATACTTTTCTTCTTGTTTAGTGTATTTCAGCTTTCTGGTGTGTTTGCTTTTTGTTGAAGGTGTATCCTAACATATAATTGCTTTCCATTATGGGGGCACCTGAAATCTGGGGCAAAAAAAACTGATGTAATGGTGTCGGCTGCATGTTTTATACCCCTGACGACAACGTCATGGAAGAGGAGACAGCATCCGACGCAGGAATCCAAGACTTTGATATTCTGGCCGGCTGAGGGCTACCTGCAGGTAGATAACCCAAATGTAATGAATGCAACAGTGAATACACTCGAACATCTACATTTATGGTAAGTGTACACAACTGTACTTTATGTACTTACCATAACTTAATTTCTGTGCTATTCAGTGTCATCATTCATCAGGTTCCCACCCTCCTTCCCCCTCCCTTCTAGAGATTTGCGGAGTTAGGGAGGGATGGTATCCCATAGTATCCTTTCATCTTAGCCAGTGTTCACTGCCTCCTTTTACTATCCAGCAAACTCGATCTGAGGGTTGTGGATAGCAAGGGATCTTGGGAGGGGGAGGAGATAGAGTTCAGGAGCGGTCTTCCTGGTTGCGATCTCAGATCCTTAGACCATCCATGATGAATGACATTGGATAGCACAGATTCCGAGTTATGGTAACTATATAACTCTGATGCAGCCCAGGCTTCTGCAAGATCAGCATCTGGTTCTGTCCTTAGGAAGTATTCTTGGTTGAGATTACAGCCTTTGTCTGAGGATTTCAAGTCTAAACTCATGGATGGCACCCCTCAACAATACCACCCATGCTGCAGCCCTCTTCAAATCCCTTCAAGAGGAAGTAAACTACAGGAACTGAAACATTTGTCTCCCCTGTTCCTAAATTCCATAGGAGCTACCCTTCCAAGCTGAATTTTTCTAAGGAAAAAAAAAACTGTGCTCCTTGCCAGCCACACAAAAAGGGTACAGGCAGACATCCTCCTCCTAGGTCTCGGCAATCGTCTGCTCAAAAGAACCCCTTTCCACAGGAGGTCTGACTACATGGCCACTCTCACAGAAATCCCTCTTTCCCTGTGCTTTTCTCATTTTCTTTCCTCATAGACGAGCATTACTACAGACAAATGGGTCCTGCCTTATGTCCAAAATGGCTACTTCATGACTTGGAAAACCATCCCTTCTTTCATGGGCATCCCACAACCAGGCAGTGACCAGCTTAATCTTTCCCCACAGGTCATACAAGACATGCTATCACAAGGGACCATACAAGAGGTTCCCTCCTTGGAAAGAGGAAAAGGGTTCTTTTCCAGGATGTTTTTAGTTCCCAGGAAAAATTGTCCTTGAAGGAGCAGATTGAGCTGGGACAAGTCTAAAATTGTCTCCAAGTCCCCACCTTCAGGATGCTCACCCTGCAAACCCTGTCCTCTTGTTCCCTCATGCTTTTCTGGTTTCCTTAGACATCAAGGATGCATACCTCTATATCCCCATTCACCATCTATTCAGGAAATTCTTAAGTTTTTCTGTTGCTTCTTTTCAGTTATGTGCTTTGCCTTTTGGACTCTACAGCTCCAATGGTATTCACAAAGTGTTTGGCTCCTGTAATTGCCTTTTACAGACTCCAGGGAATTCTTATCTACCCTTACCTGGATGACCTCATTCAAGCAGAACATCCAGACATCTTGCAACCGAGCCTTCAAACCACCATATCTGCTCCTCAGCCTGGGGTTCATCAACTACAGCAAGTCTTCCCTGACTCCTCCTCAGGACCAGGTTTTCTTAGGCTGAGGATGGCATACCTTATGATGGCTTTTCTGCCTTTGCAAAAAATGCAGTCCCTGCAGACTTGCTGCCAATAATTGCTTCCTCTGACTGCCAGGGAGCTCCTCAGGATGCTAGGGTTCATGGCTTTGGTTATACCAGTGCTGCCCCTAGCCATACTTCCCATGCGAAAGTTCCAGTGGTACCTGAAAACCACCTGGTTCCAGCATGCTCATTCTCTAGTTTCTTTCCACTTCTACCCTGCATAAAGAAGGAATTGTTTTGGTGGATTCAACAAATATCTCAATCAATGAGTCCCCCTTCAGCCACTTCATCCAATACAGGAGTTGTTCACAGATGCTTCAGATTTGGGGTGGGGAGCAGCACTGGGGAACCTAAAGATCCAAGGCCTGTGATCTCCTCCTATAATGAAGCAACACATCAACATCAAAAATGAGGACTTTGATTCAGGCCCTTCAAGCCTTCCAGTCTTCTCCTCAACCAGGTCCTTTGAAACTGTTCACAGACAACACTACCGTTCTCTCGAATGTGAACAAATGGGAGAACAAAGTCTTAGCTTCTCTGCCGATTAGCAATCCAAGCTTTGGAGATTGCTCTACAAGCAAAGGTAATTTTGACAGCTGTTTATATCCCCTCTGCTCAAAATGTCCTAGCAGATGCACGGAGCAAGTCCATGACACAAACCCATGAATGAATGATCCACAGGGATATGTTTCTGGACATTCTCCACTGGTGTGAGGTGCACCTCAGATAGATCCCCCCCAACCACCATGAACAGACATATTCCAAAGTTTTGTGCCAGAGTCCCATGTCCTCTGACTTGGAAGGTTGATGCCCTGTCATTCTCATGGAGAGGGGATGTTTCTCTACACATTCCCCCTTCCCACTAATTCAAAGTCCAGACTTTTGGTGTTGACCCCCTTTTGGCCCAAGACAGCATTGGTTCCCTGTTCTGCAGTTAGCAAAGGGCAATCTATCACAAATTACATCAGAGTAGATCTAGTCACACAAAACATGGGATCTCATTCACCCACATTTAGCAGCACTGAACCTGACTTTGGGTGATATGCTTCTGATTCCTGTCACACACCATTTCTCTGAGGATGTGCTTCTAGTCCTCCAGGAGGCCAGGAAAACCCGATACAAGGAGATCTTATTTGCCCAAATAGAAAAGGTTCACTATCTGGTGTCTTAAGTGACCAGATCCACTTTCAGTGGATATTCCTTGTCCTGTTTAATTTTTGTGGTCTGCTGAAGGCTAGACTTGTCTTATCTTCTGTTAAAGCTCATTTATCAGCCATTTCTGCATGTCTGCTTTTATCCCTCATTAGCTTCTATTCTAGAGGTTAAGCTCTTCTTAAAAGGTGCTCTCCACATCAGACCTCCCAGGAAACCTGTTCTTCCTCACTGGGACTTAAATTTTGTTTGGGAAAAAAACTGACTCCCTTTGAGCCTGCGGCCTAAGCTTCCCTGAAATCCTGTAAGTGGAAAACTGTTATTGGTAGCCATCACTTCTGCTAGGAGAGTTTCTGAACTCCAAGCTTTAATGGCTTCACAACCCTTTCTAATTTTCCACAAGGATAGGGTGCCTCTTTGTACTAACCCTTCTTTCATACCAAAAGTATTGACTTTCCCCTAAACCAATTTATTCACTTGCCTACTTTTTTCCCTTCTCAAAACTCCAGTGAAAAGTTGCTGCCAACCTCAGATTTACATACTCATCTTATTTCTACTTGGATAAGACCAAATCCATTAGAAAGTGAGCAACTCTTTCCTTTCGGGCACTGGGAAAACCTGTCTCCCAATAGACAATTTCTTTCTATGTGTCTCTTGGGGGGGGGGCTTTCTGTGTTACAGCCTATTTGACTAGAGCTGTGGCTTCCTCTGGGGTCTTCTTTAAAAGTCTTGACACTGTTTCTGGAAGCAGCTACCTGGTCCTCTATTGATACACTCACAAAGCACTACAAGCTGGACTCTATCTTCAGATCAAGAGCAGGATTTGCCAGGGCAATGCTGCATGGCTTTATGGAGACTTCCTGTGCTCCTATCCCTTGTTTCCTACTTAGGGAGAATACTCTAGTTCATGTTATGAATACTGCAACTTGGGAATAGAAGGACATAGAATAATTGTCTTCTATCCCACCCCCTTTCCCCCTTAGTTCATGCTCTTTGGATATTATCTGGTTGCCTCTTAACCTTGGACTGATCTGACTGGGGCATTCATTTCTGAGGATGGTACGTGCAGATGTCGCTTTTATGGCCAACATCAGCTGCTTTCTATGTTCAACGTTGCATGTACCTTAGCAGTAGCTTGTCTTTTTTATACTGGCTTGGACATTTGGGTCACCTAAGCAAGAAATCACATGTTATGAATACTGCAACATGGAAGAGAAGAACATCTATGGTTATGGTAAGATTTTGCACAACTATTCTCTCCTCAGACTTTAGCTAGGAGGAATTCCCTACTACTATTACTGAATGCTGCCCTGAGTCAGTCGTCTTAGTTTTTTTTGAAGGCAGATGTCCCATTAAAGAAAAACAAAAAAAGTTTCTCCTGCCCTCAAAGTTCCACAGAGTGAGTGGTAGACCTTCACTCAGTTTTTTTCCTGCTTTGATGGCATTGAAAACCACCTCAGGGTGTTTCTGTTCCAGCTCCCCCTTGGTCCTCTACCCCCTTAAAAGACTGAGGGAACAGTATTCCTTTGAGGAAGAGTTGTATTCTGATGAGAATCCCTTGCTTATTCCTAAATTCCTCCTCCTTTGGACTATGGGTCAGAGGAAGAGAAGTCTTCCAGTCCTGATTCTCCCTTTGAAGAGATTTCATTTGGGGGGACAGTCTCCAGGATGGTGGAGTTTTTTAAATGTGATTGTGCTCGGGTCTCAGAGATCCATCAGAGGTACTGTGAGTTGCTGCAGACAGAATCTCCTAAACCACCTACTGTTCCTCCTGTTTTGGCTGCTTTGTTGGAATCATTTTCTAAAGCTCCTGATTCTCAGCCCCCAGCTCCCAAGAAATCTGATAGGTTTTATAGGGTGCCTGAGGACTGTAATTGTTTTTGTATAAGTGTCCTGTTGCTGACCCCTTAGTGTTCTGTAGCCTCTGACAAGCCCTCTGAATTATTTCCTTCACCCAAGTTACTGCGGTCTAAAGACAGCAGAACCATGGAAAGAGTAAGTAAAGATGATTTATACCTTTGCTACCTTGGATTTTAGGGCCATTCATTATCAGGCCCATATGTCCAGGTAGGTGTTGGCTTTTATCTCAGGCTTGGGTTATATCTGGTCTTTCAGACTCTGAGGGCAGAACTTGCGCACTTTCCTTGTTAGGGACTTCCTCACAGGTGTCTCATGATGCCATCAAGTGTAGTTATGATGGAACAGGTGCATCTTCTAGGGGAATTGCTTTTTATTCAGTAATGAGGAGGTATTCTTTGCTTCAACTTCAAGTATTGCCTGATGATGTCAAGGCTAAGCTGCTGGATGCCCCTCTTGATAAACATCTGTTTGGGGAAGCTGCTACTGATTTAAGTCCTTTCAGAATAAGGGGAAGGCTTTACAGGAACTCACACATGTTTATTTCTCCTGTTCCTAAATTTCAGAGAAACTACCCCAGTAAGCCAGCTTTTGTTCTTAGGCAATCTTATCCTCTTCTGAAGGGCAAAAAGCATGGCAAGCAGACTGCTGCTTGCTAAGGGTACTCGGATTCAGGGACTTAGTCTTCCTTTCCAGATAAACCAGGTGCCGTCTGATCTGAAGTTTTAATTTGCTCTTCAATGTGGGGGACTCAGATCTGGCACAGATCCGACATGGCTGCATTTTCTAGCATCAGATCCGAGCTCCTCCCCTATCCATAATGCCCCTGTCTCCCTCCTCCCCTCAGATCTCATTTGCGGCGTGTCTAGCTAACATCATGGTCTGTTGCTCCAGGTCCCTGGTGAGTAATTGTTTGTAAAAACTTTTACTTTTCTACTGTGTCTCTTCTTTTGTTTCATTTCCCCTACCCTTGCTCTCAGGCATCAGTCTTCCCTATCTGTAAAAAAAAAAAAAAAAAAAAAAGCCCTCTTTTCCCTTTTTCCTTCTTTCTCCTTTTTCTTTCTATCTGTGATAGTGTATGTGTGTGGGTGTTTTTGTTCCTGTACCATGGCTGAGACCCCCAAGCCAGGGTTCAGGAAATGCACAGGGTGTGGGCAGAATCTTCCCCCTTCTGACGGCCACACTGTGTGTGTGTGTGTGTGTGTGTGTGTGTGTGTGTGTGTGTGTGTGTGTGTGTGTGTGTGTGTGTGTGTGTGTGTGTGTGTGGTGTACTTAGGAGTTCCCCACTTAGACATCCTGCTTGATCTGTGTGGAATTCAACCCCCTTGCATTGATCAACAGGAGGAACAAATTGATCCTCGGGGACCTTCTTCCTTGGCGGCCCCTGTTTCAACTTCGACTCCTGCTTCCTCCACCCTGGCCTCTGGGACACAACCTCTTGCTGCGAGGTCCAGGGACAGGGAGAAGTACAGGCACCGGGACAGGCCCAGGAAGCAGTCCCCTGACTGTGTTTTCTCTGCCAAGTCTTGCCCGGCTACCAGCCTGGGCTCTCCTCTGATCACCATGCTTTTCCCCAGAGCTGGAGGTTTCTCAGGGCCCAATCCCCATTATCAGCCTCTCCCTGGTGCCAGTCTAGATTAGTTTCTGTGGCTTCTTCTTCCCAGTCCAACTGCAGACTGTCCGAAGCAGAGGTGGACAGGATGATGCAGAAATTCATCCAGACTCCGATCCAGATGGGAGTCTTGCCTGCCCCCTCCCCCTTGAGCTGGGAGCATGCAGTTCACCTTTATTCCCATTACTCCTTTGATCCGACCCCCAGTTTTGAAGCTCTTGAGTCCGAGGCCTCTCGGTGTCGAGGGGTCGTCACTGATGGTACCTCGATGTTGACCACTGCCCTGAGTGGCTCTGCTCCAAGCTCAGAGCCATAGCCTTGGGGCCAGATCCGGGGGGGTGATGTCTGCACCAGGGCTTTCAGAGTTGGCTCTGCCACTCTGTCTCAGCTCCAGGAGGCTCAGCTTCAGCTCCCCCATTGATGCAGAGAGTTACGGATTCAACCTCTGCTCCACCATTCAGGATCCATTCTGTTTTGAAGTGGAGAGGGTCCTCTTGGCTCCTTTGAGACCCCTGACACTATCGTCCTGAGTCCGTCCTGGCTCCCTCTCTTTCTGGTTTGGATTCTGCCATCCTGCCCCCTCAGGGACAGCCTGTTGCTCTCTGCTCCAGAGAGTTCCCCCATGGGAACAGCCAGACATTTCTGAGCCCTCCTCAGAGACCCCCCCCTGAGGAGGTTCCTCGGAAGCATCCATGCAAAAGGAGGTACTTGAACTCCCTGCTGGAGTCCCTCACAGAAGACACCAATTTGGAGGAAGAGGAGGGTTCCACTTAGTTACCCCCGGAAGATGTCTCCTTTGGAGACATCATGGAAATCCTTCGCCAGCATGGGGGGTGGTCTGTCCAAACACCCAACATGGATGAGTCTGTGTTTCTGGAGGCTTTTGGCGTGGGACCCTCTTTCTTCCAGCTGTTCCCTCCCATGGATCCACTTGTGGATTTAGTGACATCTCTGGCATAGAAGGAGCCTGACATGGTGGAGCCCATTCCCAAATGCCCCGATAGTTTTAAGTGTGCTGTCGGACAAACAGCACTGGTCTAAAGGGTCCCTGGTTGATGCCATGATGCTGGCAGCGGCCACCAAGAAAGAGCTCACTCAGGAGAGCTCTACAGTCCATCCACTGGCCCAAGAGTCCCAGGCCATGGAACATTTTGGAAAGCGGGTCTACACTTTAGCCATGTTTGCTGTATGTGCACTGAACTATATGGCACATATGATGGTTCCACTCTTTTTGGAAAGACCGTAAGAGACACATTGGTCCAGGGCGAGAAAGACGGGAAGACCTTGTCTGCCGTTGGGATCTGCTTCTCAACCCCTCAACGATCCTTTTCCCAGAATCAGCGAAGGGAAAAGATCTGGTTCTGGAAGTCTCAGGGTTATTCCCATGATGCTCAGGATTTCTCCTCCCCCGGAGACAGAGGGGGGATATGACAGGCACTGCTCCCATAGCAGAGGGGATCTGAGAAACCAGGGGTCTCGGGATTCTTTCCCGGACAGACCCATTCAGCAGCCCTGAAGGGCTGCCCGACTGCTTGTCTCTGGAGGCAGTCATGGGACGCCTTTCACTACACTCAACAGCCTGGGAGTCATTTACAGACTATCAGACTAAGTTGGGTGTTGCAAATCATATCCAGAGGATGTTCAATTCCATTCATTCAAAGACCAATCCCACACAAACACCTTCTGGACATTCCACCCATGCAAAGGGAGGAAGCAGCACTGGAAATTTCCAAGCTGCTCAAAAAATGTCATCCAGCCTGTCCCACCAGACCAGTCCAGATTAGGCATCTATTCCAGGATTATTAGTGCCAAAACAGAATGGGGACTTAAGACCATTCTGGATCTTTCAACCTTAAACCTGTCAGTTGCCAAGACAAAATTCCGGATGGTCACTCTCCAATCCATTCTGCCCTTTCTGCTGAGGAATGACTGGATGTGCTCAGTGGATGTCCAGGATGTATACTAGCCTGTCAAAATGGGCAGGCGTGCTTGGAGGTTCCTCTGCTTTCATCTGGGGGCCAACCACTACCAGTTCAGAGCGCTACCCTTTGGTCTCACCACTGCACCCAGGGCATTAACCAAAGTGATGGCAGTGGTGGCAGCTCAGCTGCGACTGCAGGGATTCCAGGTCTTCCCCTACCTGGACAATTGGCTCCTCTCCACCCCGACCAGGCATCCTCTCTACCAAGCCATAGATCTTCTCCAAACCGCCATCAGTTGGGCATAACCAATGAATCTCAACAAGTCCCTATTGGATCCAGTACAAACTCTGGACTTTATTGGAGCTCAGTTAGACACCATTCAGAGCAAGGTTTTTCTGACCCCGGACAGACTTAAATCCTTCACATATGTGTTGTACATTGATCAGACCCAATATCCTCCTGTGGAATCAGTTCTTTGGCGTTGGGGTCCATGACTGCTATGATTATGCTCATCCCCACTGCTCATCTGCATATGAGGGTTCTCCAATGGACTCTAGTGATCCTTACTAGATCTACCCTTATCACATCCAGTTCGTGTGTCTTCAGTCTGCAGGGATTCGCTTCTCTGGTGGATACAATCCCTGGATCCTCTTCGGGGTTGTCCCTTTATCCTTCCAGGCCCTGTGACCATGGATGTCTCCCTACTCTGGTGGGGAGAGCATTGCATGTGAAGGACAGTCCAAGGCACATGGTGTTCCCTGGAGACCAAACTGCATATTAATGTCCTGGAGTTGAGAGCAGTGCTACTGGCATTGCAAGCTGTCCATGCCCATCTTCCCCGAGGGACTATTGCTGTCCAGACAGACATGTCTGTAGTCTGGTACATCAACAAACGGGGGAACTAGGTCTTGTCCCTTTGTCATGAAGCCATGAGATTAGGGATTTTTTGCATTTCTCTGCTTCCTGGCATTTTCGTTTCTGTTCTTTGCCCTTACCCTTTCTACTGCCTCTAGGTTATTCCCCAAATTCCTCGCTCCTGTGATTGCTTTTTTGCAGACTTCAGGGGATTCAAGTATTTCTCTGCTTGGGCGACCTGCTGTTTCAGGCATCTTCTCCAGAGATCTTGTTGCAAAATCTGCATTTTTTGACATTTCTCTTCTGAGTCTAGAGTTTACAAAACTTCAAAAAGTCTTTGACTCCTTCTCAGAACAATTTTTTTCTGGTTTGCAGGATTCAGGTGGTGTCTATGCTGGTGTTCCTGCCTCCTCTCCAGGCCTTAACTCACATTTCCTTTTTTCAAACTGTTCTTCCTCTGGCCTCCATTACAGCCAGGGAGTTTGAGAGCTCTAGTATTCATGGCATCCACCATTCCTATGCTTCCTCTGTCCAAATTTCACATGAAGCTTCAGTGGTTCCTAAAGTCAGTTTGGCTTCAACATGCACATCCTCTAGAATTTGTAGTTCCTCTTCTACCTTGTCTCAAGAAGGAAATTCACTGGTAGATACAGCAGTTTTCTCTAAATCCAGGGCTCCCTTTTCATCCCCCTCTTCCTTCCCAGGAGCTGTTCACAAACTGTTCAGATGTGGGATGCAGAGCAGCTTTTGGCACCCTGAAGGTGCAGGGAGTCTAGTCTCCTTTAATAGAAGGAACACATCAGTGTCAGAAATGAGAGCCCTTCTGCTGGCTGTTCAGGCTTTTCATCCCCAGGACCTTTCAAGGTGTTTACAAACATCACAGTTCTGTGGTATGTAAACAAATTGGGAACAAGATGCTCTTTGCCAGTTGGTACTCCTGGTATGGGATCTTGCTCTCCAGTATTAAGTGACTCTTAGGCAGTTTACTTTCCCTTGGGTCAAAACATTGTGGCAGAGACACTGAGCAGGTCCTTAACTCAATCCCCACGAATGGATGTTTCACAGGGATGTGTTTCTGGGGATCTCTGTCAAGATAATCAAGTTTTCAGAAACTCTAAATTAATAAGGGATGAGACCATATGACCCAGTTTCCAAAAACTAACATAAAAAAAGCACAAATCTACTTTTTAGTTTATGTGGGGGTCAGGCTTCCCACACCCCCTGCAAATTATATGTACTGTAGGCTGGCTAGAACTACAAAACCTTCTGTTAATCCCTCAACTCACTATTGCCCATAAAATTCTATACCAACCCAATAAAACCCCTATACTCTCTAAACTTTTAATCCCTTATAACAACCTAAACTACCTTCGCTCTTCCAGTAAACTTATGTCTACTATAACAAAGACTAATAATTCTGCTGGTGACTCTCTATTCAATAATACTGTAGGAAGGAACTGGAATCTGATTCCTAGCGATATAACACTTACCACATCTCTGCCTCTCTTTAAACATAAAATCAAAGATTACTTCCAAAGCCACTGGCTCTGTTCCTGTACAAAACCTGACTAATCTTTTACCTCTTCTCCGCTTTCCTACTACTCTGCGCTTTCCTACTACTTTACTTTCTCTCTCTCTTTTCTTAGTCTGCTTCAGTCTATTTCCTTTTAGAGTTTTTTTTGTTTCTTCTTTCCCCTATGTTAATCTCTCTCATCCATTCTTTTTTTAACATTTCCTTCTCTTTTCTTAAACTGCTTCCCTTCCTCCTCTCCTACTATAGAGTTTCTCTTTCTCTTTTTGTTACTAAGATTTAGTTCTATATAATATTATAAATCAATTTTGCTCTCTGTTTTGTGCCTTGTTCTTGATGTTATTACAGCTAATAATGTTAGTCTTAGAAATGTGTTTCTCTTCATGTGTATACCTGTTATTGGATACTATATATTTTTTATTATTTGTCTTTTCATCTATGATGATTTGTCCATTTGCTTGTTTATTTTTGACTTTTTTGTTAAAATTTGTGTGGAGCTTTTCTCCCCGGGCCTCTACTGAAAATGGAAATGTATCCAGCTAGACTAGCCCGGTCAACAAATGTAAAATAAATAAAAATAAATACTAAGTCAGAGATTTCACTACAGTGAAGAAAAGGGTAAATTTCCTGATCTCGCTGTAGGCACAATCTCTATTCAAAAGCTTTGAGTTTTCAAAAACTCGATCATATGAATCCTACCATATAAATTTTGAATTTCTGAAAACTGAATTGATAGTGATCAGTTTCTGGACATTGTCCGCCAGTGGCATACTCCTAAAGTAGACATTTTTGGCTCCTCTCTGAACAAACAACTTCCTGTGTTTTATGCTGGAGTCCCAGGTCCTCTGGTGTGGAAGGTGGACACCCTCTCCCTCAGTCTTTTAAGGGGATGCTTCTTTATACTTTTCCTGCCCTTCCCCTAATTCCAAAAGTCCTTTTCAAGCTACAACAGGATGCTCCCAAAATATTATTGCTAACTCAGCAGAAAAATAGTATAGTGGTGTAGGCTAACTGGTCCTTCAATAAAATAACCATACACAGCAAAAAACAAAAGGCAGCACCAGAACACAGCAATTAAAAAACAAGATTTATTCCAAATAGATAGGCGAGTACTTTCACAGCCAAAGATGCTTCATCAGACGACTGCAATACATAATTGCTAACAATTTAAAGCAGAAGCATCCAATCACAAATCAGTACTAATTAAAAGCAGTAACACTTAAAGTAATTTTTTTTTTAAAAATTCTAAAAATAATATAAGAGACTAAAAAATGCCCAGACAATTATAGCTCAGTGAATATATTACCTTGTCAAAGGTCTAGTGACCGAAATGGGTCGGATAGAGATCTTGTCATTCAGACCCTTCCCCATATTCACCCGCATTCTGATTATCCATTTAAGTTCTTTAGTTTACACTATACTTTTAGTGGGACCCCATGTATTCCTCAATTTAACCACCTCTATAGCCATAAATTTAAAGGTATGTAGGTTACCGGACATCATAAGTTTAGCTAGAGCACTGGTTTCTGCTTTCCTAAGGATATCATAGGAGTGTTCTCTCATCCTGGCTCGTAATCTCTGTGTAGTCATTCCAGTATAGAATGACAGAATGTACAATAAGCTAGATAGACAAGATTAGTGGTGTTACAATTAGCACTAACTTTAAAGCTCAATTTTTTTATCAGTATCTGGATGTTCAAAACTTGCTCCACTATCAATGAGATGACAAAAGTTGCAGGTATTACAGGGAAATGTACCATAAGGGGATTGTGTGACGGCACTTACCCCATTTTTAGGGTAGCATAGTAACCTTTTTAAGAGATTTTTTATTTTTATATGCATAACTAGGGACCTCCCCCACACATGAAATACACACTGACTCTGCTCATACAAGTAAAGAATTTAATAGGGCTTTTGTTGTACCCTACAATACACATACATCTGCAGTTAAAAATGTTATTTTCCAGAATTGGAGTATGTTAAAAAGTGACTCTGTGATATATGAGCATGTAGGTAAACACCCTAAATTTGTAAATAAGATTGGACAGAATTTGAAAAACAAATTATATGCAAGAGTTACACATAATCAGCATAAAAGGACAGGAACTGTAAAATGTGGGAGATGCCATTATTGTTTTGCTATTCTGGAAGAACCTACCATACAAGTTAAAAATCAGAGTAAGAATATGATTTATTTTATGAAAGGAAATTGTCAAACCAAGAATGTCATTTATTTTGCTTTATGTGATAACTGTCCAGCATTGTATGTAGGAAAAACTGGTCGGCATTTGAAAAATAGGATATACGACCATTTGTATGCTATTAGAAAGGGTGATGTCAATAATGCTTTATATAGACATGTTAGGGATAGTCCAGGATGCCAAACCTTCAGATTTGCTATACTAGATGTATTATATCTTAATCCTAGGGGTGGAAACCTGAAGGTATTATTAAGTGAGAGAGGGGTAAAGTGGCAAATAACTTTAAATGCCACAGTAAAGCCTGGCATTAATGACAGCATATCTATCAAGCCCATCCTAGAAGCTAGGATATGTGTTTGATAGGGATGGGAATTGTTCTATTCCAGTTTTTTGTTAATAATAGGTATACATATTAATTTTAATGGTGCAAAATATGTATTCATTTGTATATTTTCAATAATGTTTACTATAACAATTCAATTTCCATGTTATTTATAAAAGATTTGGTTTCATGTACTGGAGGGTCTTTTTCAAGTTTTTAATTCTTTAACTTTTAATGTTTTTAAGGTGTTATTGTGTTGTGCATGTATATATTTTTTCAAACCAGTTCCCTTTTTTGAGGAAGTGATGACATAGGAAACGGGCTGGGATTAAATATGTGTATCTCATTGGTGTTGATATGTACTTATTACTATGTAAATGGTGTTATTTTATTTAATTGCAGTTCTGATGAAGTCTAGTTGTACTAGATGAAAGCGCTAAACCTTCATTAAAAGTGTGGAATTTATTCACATCTCCAGCGTCTTTGTGATTCCGCTAGTAGCCTTTTGGATTCATTTCATTTAAGTTACCACAGAGGGTGGACCTTACTCACACAAGACAAAGGATCTCTCAGCCTTTCCCACTTGTCCCACTCATCAACTGCTCCAGGTGATAGGATTTTGATTCCACATAGGTTCATAGGTGTGTACTAGGCTAATGGCCCTGGAGCCTTTACAAGCCTAGCCCATGGGATTACCCTGGTATCATGCCACCGACCTTAGTTTCCAGTGCCTCTGTCGAGTTGAGCCACCGGAGTAATCCCTAGGGTGAATTTTCTATTTTACATCCACTCATCAAGATTTCTCTTGAAGAGGGCCAGTGAGGTGCATTCACGGCTACTTGGAGAGCTCTGCTGGTTCTTCCTCCTAAGTTTCTTCTTGAGCTTTGGCACTCTCCCAAATAGAATAACAGTACTGTTGTGTAATATTTTAACATGATGGTAGATGTCCTTCCCTTCACTATTGGAGTATTCACTCCCTTCTACCCCTGGTCCATTTCTCTTCTGGTTGTACTGGTTACCTCTGGGCTTTCCTTGTAGTGGCATTCCTACTGGGACTTTCAGTTCTGAGGACAGTACATCTGGATGTCACCTTTATGCCCTATGCTACGTGAGGAGCATACGTGTGATGTATGATGTACCTTAAAGCAACCTATGACTTGGCCAGATGTCTGGCTGCCCTAGGTAATGAATCCCAAATGTAATGAATGCTGCAAAAGTGAAGGGGAAGACATCTACCATTATGGTAAGAATTTACACAACTGTACTATTCCCAGGCCGAGCTAAGACAAATTCATGAAAGAGGGATATGTTAGAGAGTGAAGACATTTGTGACAGACTCCTCTCCTTGTCTAGAAATTTCCTTCTCTGATAGGGCATATTTGCAGACCCTTAGTCCGACACTTATCTGGTGCATCCCCTGTGGAGGCTGCCATGACTTCAGCCCAGTCCTCGCACACACACCCCAGTCCATTAGTTGGGTCTGCTACTAAACAGACCCTGGCTTTAAATACCAAGGGTCTGGTTACCAAGGGTGAGAACAGTATAACTTTGTAATAGTTCAGAAATTATTTACTTGGCAACTATATTAGTTGTAGCCACCTGCCTACCAGCAGGAGCCTTGTCTGCCCCCCACACCCAAGACACTCAAACCTAAAAGGCAGTCAGGTTTGCCCCAGCCCACATTACCAGAGTTGTGTGCCTCCTTAACCCAGGTCTCAACATGAGCTTGGTTAAAAAGACAAGACTTCATGGACACCAGTCCACCCACAGATAAACGGGATACTCCCCATTGGTGAAAGATTCCTTTGAGGAGCATATTCCTCCTCATTAGTTCAATTTTGACTCCAGCCACCCTGTCCTCAGCTTTGCCCCTGAGAACTTTTTTAGGGGTGGGGGGTGGCCTTCATCAGACGAATTAAATCCTTTATTCAGAAGGCTAGGGAATTCTCCTAGGTCCAAGATAACTATAGAAAGCTACTGAGCTTCCCTGCCTGCAGTCCTCTGGTTATACCTACAGTCTGCAAATTTTTGGACAATGTTTGCAGACATGTCCTTGTAGCCTGATACTCATCCCCCTGCCTGCAGCAAGCCTGGTCATTTTTATAGGGTGCTTGAGTTTCATGGGCATCTCTTATAATCCAGTGGTGGATCCAGCTGTGGTGTTTACAGAATCTTGCAAGTGGTCATGAATCCCTTGCCAGAGGTTGGGAAGAGTAGACTTGTGTCCAGATTTTGGCAAAAATATGCATATCAGCAACCCTGGGTGTGAGAGCTCTGAACTACCAGTTCTATGTTCTCAAATACCTTGAGTCTGTGCAGGAAAAACAAAGCTGTGACAAATACATGAGCCTCCAGAGTGACATCCAGGCAATGTGGGATTCTGTGTCCAGACACTCAAATTGACTGCATTGGTTGTAATCTTGGGTGGCTACCATGGGATCCATGTTGAACAGGCATGCCTGGCCAAGGACAAAATCCTTGTGTCTATGAGACAAGGGCCATCAGTTTAACCCCTACCTAAGAAGGTATTTGAGAGACTGGACAAAAAAGGAAAATCGGTGGACACAGATTTTGCCTTTCACTTACTCCTAGATACAGTAGTAACTCTCCCAGTAAGTGTTGGCCCTTTCTGCATAAACAGGAGGGGATACCCAGAGAAAAGGCCCATGTATCTGTGACAAACTAGCATTCCAGACCTCTGGGATTTAAGGACCCAGGTCCTTCCAGGGAGTTGCTCTGATTATGCCTAGCTCCTCCCCTAGAACCCACCCCCTTCCCCTCCTGGCAGGAAGATTTCCTTCAGACATTGGGAACAGGTCACCCAAGGCAAATTGGTACTGCAGGAATTTGGTTTACAATGGCGAAGATGTGTCTGGGGGCCCAGAAGGGAAATATGACAAAGCAGGGTAGAATTTTGAAAAAAATTGTGAAAATGTTTGGCACGGAAGATGTGAATTCAGTACTAGGAGTTTGGTGAATTTGCATATTCTCCAAGATACAAAAAAACTGGGCTAGCTTAGAATTCACATTCCATAGGAACATGTACACTTCATTGAAGGTCTTGAAATGCATCCAATAACTACTTCAGATCATGTGCCAATAATAAGTAAAAAAAAAAAAAGGGAATCAAAAATGACACTCTGGCGCTTTCCTACTTATCTGCTGAAAAGAGGAATGGGTTTTGGAAATTATTCAGGGAGTATTAGAGAAAATACATATTTTTTTCTGAAAATAATGGCTAGGGAGTGGGATAAAATTTAAAGTGGAGTTTAAAACTAGGGTGGAAATAAAGGAGGGAGATAAGTAACTAGGGTGGAAATAAAGGAGGGAGATAAGTAACAAAAATTATTTAGAGAGGCAGCCAAAGTATTGCAAAATAGGGGGAATACCACAGAATAAGAGGAGGAGCAACTGTAGAATGCTAAACAGAAAAAGGATTACCTCTAATATGCACGAGTTTAGAAAGATTGGTGTCAAGCAACTGTTAACTCTAGAGCAGTAAAACTTTGCCACAGTGACTCGAGCAGCAAAAGTAGAAAGGGCTGCTATCAAGCTTAGGGAGCCTATAACAAAGATGAGATCCTGTAGAAGTACTAGAAATATTTTGGAAATTTTGTGAAAGCCTGTATAAAGCATAGAAATATGGAAATGCCACACTTAGAGGTAGATGAGGTTCAATTACTAACAGGTTAGGCGGAGATGATATAAAAATGGTGATGTATAACCAATCTACAGGAAAGTTCCCAGGAATAGATGGTATTCCTGAGGAAGTTTGGAAGCTAAGAGGGGGAAAAAAGATTTGAAAGGTTTTCACAGTATTTTAAGAGAAGTACCAACATCCTGGAAGAATCCTGTGGCAGCTGTAATACCTAAACAGGGTAAAGATCCATCCCATCCAGCTTCATAAGGCCAATTTCAGTACTAATTATTAAAGTGTTTGTCTATAGTCACTAAAAGAATGACTAAAGTAATGCTTTTGTGGAGGGGAGGCAAACATTTGATAACATTAACTGATGAAGCCAGAATATAAGAAAATACCATTTGGTAAGTCTTGATGCACAGAAAGCATTTAACAGTAAGCTAGGACTGCATGAGCAAGGGCAAATGAGGTAGCTGCTTCCCTGATAAAATTAATTTAAAGTGGGTGGGGCCCCCCTCTAATTACTGCTTGAGTAGAGGAACCAGGCAGTGGTGTCCTCTTTGTTTACATTATATTTAGAACAGTTGGCAAAGAAAAGGAATATATAAATTCAAGGATATAATTGGTATGTTACTGAAGAAAAGATGGCTCTGTTTGCAGATATTTTATACCTGACAAAACTGGAAAGGGACATTACAGTGTTCTGGAACATTTTAAGACCGTTTCACATCTTAGTATACAAAATTAATGAAACTAAAACAATGGAGATAGGAGTAAATTATGTATCCACACACATTGGTCCAGCAATATCCATATTTATGGGGATATGATAAAATGAAATATTTAGGAATTATGGATTAAAAATTACTTGTGGCAGCTAAGGATATGTGAGAGGAAACTAAATAGAAGATGATACAAAAACTGAGAATGTTTGTCCTATGTTTTATAAACAGGTCAGACATATTTTTCTCAACCAGAGGAGAGGTCATGGATAGCAATTAAAAAAAATAAAAGCTGAAGGAATTTCTGTGGGGAAGGTGGCAAGGGTCAAGTGGGATAATCTCTTTCTGCTAACAGAGCAAGGATTAGGATGACCTGATTTGAAGGGGTATTTTAGAGCAACACAGTTAAGGCTCTTGTACATAGTACAAGCAGAAAACTAATTCCGAGTGGAAAGGGATGATGGTACAGGGAGAAGCTCAAACAGGGAGAAACTGGGATTTTGGATGCAGACCTTTAAGGATAATAATCTTGCAGACTATTCATAAAGTAGGAGAAAGTATTTTAAGAACTAAGCCAGCATAGGAATGGAGAATAGAGATTTTGCCAGTAGGGATGACTGCAATCAGGGATACAGACAATAGGGGGCTGGAATTTATTGGAGAAAACTGACAAAGGATCCAAGGTATTGGGAGCAAAAAGCTAGAAGGGGAAAGATAATAGAATAGGAAGACACCAAGAGTTCATTGGCCTGCAGGTTAGAGATGGCCTTCACTGTCAAGGATTGATATCAGGGTGTAGACAAAAATTGGGAGGTTCTAAACAAAAGACCAGCACTGGTAGGGTTTTTAATATAATCTAGTACAGAAGCTGCTGTTAAATTAGTACAGTATATAAAATATTGCATGACAACTGTAAATCAAAGGAGCTTGGAAAGGATTGGGAAGAGAGACTGAATAAGCAATTCTCAGAGAGAGTGGTGGTGGTGGGGGGGGGGATACAAAATCTCCCAAATATGCAACAAAGTCTAAAAGATTTATAATCTTTGCTTGGAAGTGTTTTGTATACATATTTTTATGCCCCAAGTAGACTCCAGAGAATTGTTCCTCACACAGCAAATGTTGGAGGTGTGATGGGGAATAAAAAGGTAACTGGGAACATTTTCTGGGAGTGTAATGAGTTGGCAGATTTTAAAGATTCCCTGCAGACTGCTCTGTCAGAGATATGGCTGAGCAAATTGTATCTAGGGAAATTATTTTTCTGAGCTATGATACAGAATCGGAATTGCCTTAGACATAAGGTCTTGCTGAGTGTAATTATGGTGGCAGCTGAAAAAGCAATTACTAGAAAATGGAAATCTAAGTCTAAACCAACTTTACTAGAAGTAATGAATATAACAGTGTTGGTAAACCTTTTGGGTTTAGCATGTCAAAACTTTTCAAAATGCCTAACTTGACTCTGCTGGCATGTCACCCCCCCCCCCCAAACAAAACAATTTAAAAATAAAATGGCGTAGTTCTCAATACATCAGGAATAAATCTCAGAATCAGGGGCAAATCTAGAAATAAGAGATATGGACAATTTTAAACTACATGTACTATTATGAGACACTGACAGAAAAAATAAATGTAAATTAATATACATTTTCTGACGTAAAATAAGTCTTTAAATCTAATTGTCATTGAGTGTAAAAAGTTGCTAGTTTTAGGAAGGATTAAGAGAGACAGTTGAGAGGAATGTAAAACAGCACATGCTTAGAAATGCAGACTACTTGCCCTTTTCGGAAGTGTAACCATGAAGAGAACAATGTCAGCACTGTTCTTTCTGTTCTATCGAGATACTATACTGATAGTGTTTGAAGTTAATAACTTGCTTACCTCTGCAGCAGTGTTGAACTGGCTGCTGGCACAAAATAATTAAATGCACTTCACATGAGCTACGAATACAAAAGCAGTTTCTTTGATAACTCAGGTGTTGAATGCCAGTGTGTCACCCAAAACATTGTGGCATGTTACAGGTTCACCATCACTGGAGTATAGTAATGGAGATAAAGCAAGTAGAAATGGGATCTTTAGAAAAAGGAGGGAACAAACTACATAGGAAAAATGGGAATTGTGGGAACATTATATGCAGAGGAGGAATGAGGTTTAAAAGAAGGCAGGATTTGAATGAGCTATGTAATAATTGACAATGACTGAATGTAATGTTTGCAACTACAGTTGTCTCAACGGGATCTGTGATGCGTAACATTTGCAACTAAAATTCATTTGGTTTCTCTCATTTATACAAATGTAAGCTTGCCTATGTGATAATTTAATAAAGATTTTTTTTGTTAAAAAAGACAAATGGGTATTGCAGGTTTTTGGAACACCCTTCTAAAACATCAAAGGGAGCTGATTCTACCTTTCTTAGAGGATTTGTTGCATCAGAGCTCTATCCAGCCTGTTTCTGAGAGACAGGCTCAGAATTTTACTCATGTCACCTCCTATTCAGAGAAGCGGAACCTGGTAAACCATACTGGACCTTTCAAAACGTAAATTCCTGATGGTACTAAAGTTCAAAATGTTGACACATTTTGCCCTTTATCTTTTTGGGGCTTGGATGGTGACTGAATTCAAAGGACACTTTGTCCTTCCTTAGATCACTGACTCGGTATTTCTGTACTGATGGGTTATCTGTCTGAGATAACCCAATGTCCAGCTAGTATACCAAACCAAAACTCTACATGCTCAGATAGCAGGCACATTACCTAAGTTCGTAGGTATGGGGGGAGGTACATAAGCAGAGACAGCATGAAATCTTCAAGTCTGTCTTTCTGCTATTCCAAATGTTGTTGGCTGCTACAGTTGCCTGTGCTTATTCAAATAAGTGTCCTATTGAAAACCACATTTTTCCTGCATTCTCAAAATGATTTACTAATCTTGGGTAAGAAAGACAAGTGACTGTGGTAGGCAGATACTTTATAAGGACTTCAACCCAGGGTTTCTCTAGGGACTAACTATGATTACAGAAACTCAGATCTGTCACTAGTTGCTAAAAACCCACTGTCAACTATGCTCTAACGTTTAGACCAATGTCTGAACACCTCATGCAACCAAAATGACAGGACCCCTTGCCTCAGACATCTCTGTTGCACCTAAAAGTTAGAGAAAACTAGGTCTGAACCTTCTGCCAAGTCTGATTTGGACACACCAGTTGAGATGCTGCAGGAGTCTGGAATACATCTACAGCAACCCCTGCAGGAGACTGGTATGTTGTTGGACAATCACACATGCAGCTAGACTGTTCATACAAATATGGTTGAAAAGGTGGAACCAGGGGTTATTTCCAAGGGCATTCTTGAAATCCTTGTTAGGGAAGATGTGCTGGATAGTTTTATCAAGGCCTTTTGGGGTTCTGACCTGCCATGCTTCATGAGGGCTGATGTCACTTCCACGCTAACATTATCCTTTCTGGATGACATAAAACCCCACAACAATACAAAAGCAAAAACAAGGTAAGTGCTTCTTTGGGGGTTTTTGCTTATCTGAACAGCTAGGTACACCAGCACCAATTTGGGCAATCAGACCAATGATTAGAAATGTCGTTCAACTAGCAGCACAGAAGTTCTGAGGATGGTACATCTGGATGTCACCTTTATGCCCTATGTTACACGAGCATACATATGATGTACAGCGTAACTTATGGCAACCTAAAGGATTTGGTATACTGGCTGGACGTTGGGCCACCCTTGGCAGGGGATCCCTACTGTTATGAATACTGCAACAGTGAAGAGAAAGACATCTACGATTGTGGTTAGATTTTACACAACTGTACTTTCTCCTGCTCAGATGTCCCAAAAGAAATTAGTTGAATTTTCACTGACCCTTTATAAAGCCATTTTGTCTCTGAAATCTCATTCATTCCTTTCTGCTTCACTTCTCCATCTCCTCGGAGACATGAAGCTTTATCTGGGGAGGAAGAAGCATCTGATTCAGATGAAGATTCCTTGGCATACTCCTCAAATCCTTTCTCTTGATGTCTTGCTTCAGATGTCACCTTGTCCTCTTCCCCTCCCAATGAGGAAGTTTTTGCAATGGTTATTACAACAATACATTTAGATTGTGAATTCATATAGGTAACTGGAGTGCCAAAAAACTGATATAATTTGCTGGAGGTAGGGGCTCCTACACATCATTATGTTCCCCCAGTCATGGAGGCCTACCTGGATGCTTTTGCATCCATTTATAATTTCCCAGATTCCCAGCCTCCTGTTCCCAAGGAGCCCTATATTTTATAATAATATTGAGGGCTTGTTTTCTTTCAAAAACCTGTTGCAGATTTTTTTTTTTAATCTTGGTATTTCCACTTCTAGCCTTTGATAGAAGCTTAGTAGGTTTTATGTTTTTGCCACCTGACATAGTGGGGCCATGGACAGGTAAGGTTTACACCTGTGCTACTCTTGCCTCTAAAGCCTTAATATACCAAACTCAAATGATAAAATATCTGTTGCCTATTTTTGGGCACTTGAAAAAAATGCCATGGCTAACCTTGAGACGTCCTACACTAAGCAAAAAGTGTTTTTTATACTTGGACAAGCTACACAAGTTTAAGGAATTCCATTAAACACAGCTATGATGCTGGAGAGCTTTCTTCTGGGCTGCTGCTACAGGATTTATTATATTTGCTTGGCTTCACCTACAGTCCCTCCCTGAGGATGTTAAGCCCAAGCTTTTGGAACTCCCTTCACAGGGAGCACTTTGCTGCACCTTCTGCAGCAGAACTTTGTGCAAGAAAGGGTAAAATAATGCAGGACTTTTTAAAAAGGCTTTTCTTGTATCAGATTACCCTGTTAAGCCAACTCCCGTTGTCTACAGGGATCAGCTGCCCTCTCAGAAGGGTAGGAAAATACTCTGGAAAAGATTTCATGACAAATCTACCACAGACTCCAAATCTGGAAAACCTTTTCCAGACAAGTTCACTTCCTCCTATCTGTGGACCCTTCCTTGGTTTAGAAATATCCATGCTAAAGACTAATTGTCCCTTCCCTCCTGGAAATTAGATAATACTCACTTGCCCATATTGTTTATCATTCAAAACTACAATAAAATCAAATAAACCAAGAAGTGGACGTCAGTGGAAAATTGGCGTGCCAGAACCCTGAAGACAGCAGCAATTGGAAATAAAAGTATCCACAAAACCAGAGTTCTAGTAGGTAATCTCGTAGCGTGGATGATTCAAATAAAAAATTGCAGTCCAAAGGCAATGCTTATTGAAGAGTGAAGAAGCTGGATGGAGAAGACTATACTTGGGTCATGGATTAGAGAACTATATCTTATATCTTAAATATACTATATTTTGATATATCATTCAAAACTGTTACAAGATGTCTTGTAGGGAACCCCCCCAATCAAGTTAACCTCTTTCTACCTCTTATAGGGCCACCTCAATGAGGGCATCATAGAGTTGTGTCCCACAAGTACCTAAGAAAAGACTTTTTTCTGGTCCACAGAAAAGAAAGGGCACATGGAGACCCATTTGGATTGGCCTGCAGGAAATTCTTGAAGTGGGATATCTAAAGATGCTGTCCCTGCAAACTTTACTCCCTTTTCTTAAACAAGAAACATCTTTATTAAATTATCACTTATGAGACAGGCAGTCATGCATTTTTATAAATGCAAGCAAACCATACTGAGACAATCCCATTTGCAAGCATTTTATATCACAAACCATACTGACATAATCCTAGTTGCAAACATTATGCATCACTTATAATCTACCCAGTCATTGTCAAACATTATACAACTCATTCAAATCTTGCCTTTTAAACTTAATTCCTCCCTGTATGTATTATTCCCACAATTCCTTTTTTCCTATGTAATTTGCACCTACCCTTTTCTAAAGTTCCCAATTGCAGTTGTTTTATCTATTACTATATTCACTACTACTAGTACAGTTGGTTGGCAAGGTCTTACTGTGTCTAGGCAATTCCAATTGTGTATCCTAGCTCAGAAAAAGCATTTCCCTATATACAGCAATTTGCTCACCCATATCTCTGATAGACTTGTCTACAGGGAAACTTTGAAGTCTGCCAACTCATTATACTCCCAGAAAATATGTTCCCAATTACCTCTTTCTTCCCCATCACACCTCCATTTGCTGTCTACCTGAGGAAAAATTCTCTGTCTACGTGTTGTATAAAATATCTTTGTAAACATTTCCAAGAAGAAATCCTAAATCTTCTAGACTGTTGCATATCCTGAAGACAATCATATATTCCCCTTGTTTCTTTGTGAATTGCTTATCTAATCTCTTCCCAATTATTTCTAACCTCCTCTGATTCTTATAGTTTTCATGCTATATTTGACTGTACTCCCTTTTATCCTTTCTCAAGACTTTCTAGTTTCCCTAGACTTGAAGAATGCATACCTGAATATCCCCATTCATCCCACCTGCAGAAAATTTCTCAGGTTCTCTTTGCTTTTTCATTGCATGTTCAATTTTCTGCTTTACTCTTAGGATTAACTACCTCTCAGGGTTTTCAAAGTGCCCCTCCCCAGCCATTGCTTTTGCAGAACCCAGTGAGTACAAATTTTCCCATATCTGGATGACCTTATCCAGGCTTCTCAGAACATCCTATACCTGCATCTCAGTTTCACAGTCTTACAGAAAGACTGGGGTTCATCCTCAGTCTCCTGAAGTCTGACGCCCTCACAGGGTCTGGTTGTGCTTTCCATAGCCAGTGTTGCAGTACTGATTCTTGGGGTCTTCCTGTGATACACAAGCTCGTAATCAGCCCAATTTAGTTTTTACATCATCCCTAACTGAAGGATGATAGAGTGGACATCAGTATATAAGACAATTATCTGGCACCATCTTCAGTTCCTTCTAGCTGTGCATTCCAATTAGACACTTGGAGCCCATCAGTCAGTTCACTTTTTCTCGTTATTCCTTCCTGCTTTCACAAGTGCCCTATTGGGGATTTTTCTCTTGTTTAATGTTTTAAAAGGTCAATAACTACATAAATTGTGGGGAAACAAATCCCACAAAGATTTTCATTAAATGTCCGTTTTGTCTAGGGCTAGATATTACTATTTTAAGCATTTTAAAGATGAAAAAATATGGATGTTTTTTATGACTTAAGTCATGCATTGTTTTTTAACCTTAAGTACTTAGTGTTTTAGTAATTAATTATTTAATTGATGTTTAAAGAAGGACAAAAAGAGAGTGGGTGTGTATTAAAATTGCTCTGATGAAGTCCTGTTACATTTTTATGGACAAAAGTGCTCAATGTTTAATGAAGTTTGTATTTATGGTGCAACAGAAGTCCTCCTCTTCATTTTCTGCATTTGTTTTTTTTTTTTTTTTACTTGGTGAGCATTCAAAAGTCTTTGACTTCCTCACCCAGAATGCCATATAACTAATGATACAAAGCACCACCAACTAGATGGATACCCATTGTCAATAAAAAACATGTACATTTTAAGCTTCAGTTATGGGTGTTACCCAAGAAAATGCAATTATTGAAAATACCCTATGAATATAAACTGAGCTCAACGTATGTTGAGTAAAAAGTCAAATATTAACATTACCTAGCTAAGAGTATAGCCAAATATCTATATTTAGGTTGTAATGCTGAAGCACATAAACTATAAAAAATGTGGTGACCAAGAGAATAACATATAAACCACTATAAGCAGTTGTATATTGGTATACATTCAAAAATATGCTTCAGTATAGCAAAAAAGGGGGGGTAGAACTGTTTGGTTAACAAAGGCACATAAGCTGTTGTTACCATAAAAAACTTTCATTTAACTCACCCACAGGTCTTGCTTAAATGTTTAAGAATAAACATGAAGTATAACACCATCTTTAAATTAAATGTTGGTCACCAATAAGCCTATATACTCTTAGCTAGGTAAGGTTAATATATATATATATATAAAATATATATGGCATTTGTGTTTTTCACTATTGTTATGATAAGCTGTGCTTAGTTTATATATTTCAACATTCATATTATTTGAACTGATGTCTTTAGTATTTTTAACATGTTAGGTAGATGGCTTATTTCTATCCAAAATTGATAATCTGGGGAGCTGGGTGTCTTATAGTTGGCAACAATACATTTATGCCTTTGTTTTGTTACTAGGGCTCATACAAGATATACAAATCACGATTGTGTTAACACCAGGTGTGACATTTCTTTATAGCAATTCAAGTAATAGGTGTTGTTTCCACCTTCTTTGATATGGAAGTGGTGTGAGTCCTTAATATGATTTTTGATGGCATATTCACTGGTTTCCTATACATCCTTGTCACACCTTGCTTTTATGTTCTTTTCTTGTTTTAATAGTAAGCTCAGCATTAATGTCAATCTTGGTACCATTAAGTTTTTTTTTGGGTTCAATAGTGGACAATCTTGCTGTTAGACATTTGTTAATATCAAACCATTTATATATGGTTTCTGATGACCGTCACTTTTGCTTGGCCTCACTTTTTTGAACTGCTACATCGGGATTGTTTTATTGTTGTATGACTCTATAGCATCAGAATCAATCTCTACACATTTTTCTATTATTTTTTAGATTTTCATTCCATATTAGTTTGAGCTATTGTACACTTGGCCTAATACTACAATACAGAACACAAATTGTGCATTAATTAGAATTTTTTATACATTTCCACATTACAGGCCTTTCAATCTATTTAAGATTATCATCAGTAAGATTTTAGATCTCGTTTTTTCAGCCTGCTGTCAAATATTACTCCAACTGTCATTTTGAGTAAGGAGCCGTATGATGCTTCGGACCTAAGGCTTATTGGTTCAGACAAGACTGGCAATAGACCCAATCCAGGTGAATAGTCCCTTTGGTAATATTTTCACATTTACTTATGTCAGCTATAATATTATATTGGTCTGCTGCTTATTGATCCTATGTTGAACCGGCTCGAGTCTATTTAACTTTGGTATTATTTTGGACAGCGGTCTTTATTAATATATTTAAACATGGAATTGCATCATTTAATAAATGGGCTGTCTTCTGACAGAGACAATCTTTCTGTTTTTGGAATTGGTCCCCTTGGTGTAAAGTTGGATGACCTTGGCAACACAGGCCTTGATGAAAATTGTGTAAACATTTTTTCAAATCTTAACAAACATATGAGATCTTTGAGAAATAACGTTTGGCATTACAAACTTTTTCGTGCATATTTACTCAAAGGCATCACTCCACGAATGTTACGAGTACGTATCCAACCACTGGTTAATTCCCCTGATGATCTTCTATTGAAACAATGGAATGAAATTCAACAAGAGACAACACTGAAATTTGTTGAAGTACTAGCAAGTTTCCATAATAGAGTCATTGAACAAGAAATTAAATCAATTTCTTCTCTTAGTGACAAGGCCAAGCAATTTGAGGGTCAGACCATATATACAAATAGTATCAAGAACATAAGCAAGGAACTTATGACATTGGAATTGCAGCTTAAGGATAGGAAAAAGAAAAAGTTCCAAAGGGATTTAGATGATTATACCTGAGGTGATCCCTTCAATTTTACAAACAAAAACAAACATGTACAATTTTCTCCTTCAAATCGTACCTATCCCAAGAGGAAACAGACTAAATCTATCCTTAAGAAAGGCACATATAACTATATTGACACTTCAGCTGATGAATATTCATCCTCATGTCTTGACACTGATTCAGGGGGTGCCACAGACTCACTAGTATCCAAGAGAAGAAATTCTGTCACCTCACAGGATTTACACGTAGGAGGGGGGGGGCAGGAAACATAAAAGATGTGGACAACAGGGAAACGCTATTAGAGATGTTTGTGACCAAACAACCACTGTAAACATTACTAATATTTCATCACATGTCCTCTCCTCCTCTGAAATTGACATTCTTAATAAAGAATTATCATTCATCCCTGTTTTTTTTTTTGTTTCTAAAGAAAGTTTTGTTCAAGATATTGTTTTATTTTGTAGAAATCTTAACCTTAAACTATTTTTCCAGGAACAAGAACCAAAGACCTCTGATGAATTTAAATACCATAGGTCTTCGTTCATGCCACCCATGAATCACCAAGTTTACATGTTTCAACAAGCCATTATCAAAGATCTACATTTTCAGTTTAGATCAATTCCACCATTACCTAATAATGTATCCAAAATTTGCATTGAAAATATTAACACATTGGCAAACAATCACAATCTAGTCATAATTGGTGCTGACAAAGGTGGTTCTATAGTGATTCAGGATACATTACAATATGATCATGAAGCACTGAACCAATTATCCAACGCATGCTATTACTCGGAACTCACCATTGATCCAACACCAGTATTCAAGGAACAGATTGATTCGTTCCTTAGTTTAGCTGTTGCAGAAGGTGGTATCACTCAAAACACACAGCATCAGCTCACCATTGCCAACCCTTGTCCACAATACATTTATTTCCTACCTAAAATACACAAGGACCTTCAACACCCACCCAGCAGACCCATTGTTTCAGGTAGAAATTCATTAACAGAACCATTATCTCTATTCCTTACCAAATTTCTTAAGCCCCTTTTACAATGTGTCTGTTCTAGAATTCAAGATACCACGGAATTTTTACAGATTATCTCTGATACACAGCTTGAGCCCGACTGGTTACTTTGCACATTGGATGTAAAATCATTATATACCAACATACCACATTGGGCTGGCCTAGAGGTGTTGGAATACTGACTCAACAAAACTGAAATATACAAGCCAGGTTTCAACACCCTTTTGTTGTGTTTAACAGAACATGTTTTGACAAAAAATGTGTTTTTTTTACAAAGACAAATGCTATTTACAAACCAAGGGGACAGCTATGGGTGCATCTTTTGCACCCATATATGCCGATTTGTTCATGGCATACTTTGAAGAACAGGTTATTTACGACAACTCTCATAACATTTACATGGTTGAAATGGACATTTGGCGCAGATATTTGGATGACTGCTGGTTGGTATGGAGAGCGAATAATGAATACCTTTCGGAATTTGTTTATTTAAACGAAAATAAATGGAGGATTGAATTTTCTGTCAGCTATGATAGAGATAAAATTATCTTCTTAGATGTATTGGTTTGCCCTGCATCTGATCATATGCTGACTACAGAAGTTCATCGTAAATTCCCCCAAAATAATTCACTTCTCCATGCAACCAGCTTTCATCCTGCTCACATCTGCAAAAACATTCCCAAATCACAGGTCATGTGCATTAAATGCATTTGTTCTGATCAGCACACTTATAGACACTTCAGAGATGATTTAGTACATCGATTCCATGACTGTGGGTATAAAATGGGTCAACTATTACATACCAAACACACAGTTGACCAGATGGAATGCACTGAATTGCTTCATTACAAAACTAGACACAAATCACCTTCAGTAACACCTAGATTTATCCCCACATATGGTCGGAATACCAACATATTGATGCAAATTGTTCAACATAATTGGAACATATTAACATGTGAACCTAGACTTCAGGACATTCTTGGAGACGGATGTTTGTTTTCCTTTCAGAAAGGCAAAAATCTATCTGCCTTTTTTAATCATCTTGAGAAGAAAGGTACAAAAAGTATCCAGACCACATTATCAGGGGATCCATTAATTGGTTGCTTCCCTTGTGGACACTGTATCTGTTGTAACATCATACTCAAAACCACCAGTTTCAGCAGTATAAACACCCCTCAAGTACTCAATATAACATTTTTTGCTAACTGTTCCTCAGATTGGGTCATTTATTTGGCCAAATGCACATGTCCTGCATTCTATATTGACCAAACCTCCAGACCCTTGAAGCTTCAAATCTCTGAACACTTTAGTGATATCAGACACAAGAGAGACACCAATGCTTTATGTAAACATTCTTTGGTACATCCAAAGGCTACTTTGTTTTACCATTATTGATAAAATTAGAAGATCCAGGCATAACAAATCAAGTTGGCATAATTTATTAAATTCAATGGAGAAAAAATGGATTATTAAACTTGGTGGGCACTTTAGGCCATGTCTGAATAAGCATATGTAATTAAGCACATGACTCACTTGAGTATTTAAATACAGGTTCTTTTTTGTTGTTTTTTTTAAACACTGAAGAAGGCTTTGTTAAATATTTGCAGAAACCAGTCTGTTTTTCAAGAATCTCAATCAATAAATTTATTTTTTTAGGTGCCTTGTATGCTGGTAATGTGTGCAAGCTCAAAGGGGAAGTGGAAGAGGACAGGTAGTAGTTTAGGTGGGAGTGGGACAAGGACATGTCCAGGAATTAGTAAACAAGTCCTTTAGAAGTTTTTTGAAGTTAATGAAGTTGACATTTGTTCTTAGAGAAAGGAGAGGTTATATTTAGAGGGTCTATATTATAAGATTGGTTGAAAACATCGAACAACATATGGTCGATGTCTTCAAATGTCGACCTTATAAAAAGACAAAAGAAAAGAAAAAAGTACCCTAACGGGTTTAAGCAGGGGGACAAGCCCCCCTGCACCCCCCACACCACCCGCTACTTAAATATACCAACTCTGAGACCGCACTACATTGCAGTAAATGGAAATCTTCCCTTACAGAGATTTCCGTTTACACGCTTGAGATTGAGTGTTCGATAATTCTTGCGTCAGTGTCAGATTCGACATTGTCTGCTGTCGAGAATATGATATAGACCCTATTTAGAACTATTGGCAAAGAAAATAAGGGAATCCTTCAAGGATATAATTAGTATGGCAATGAAAAATTGGAATTATTTGCAAGGCATTTCAATTTTGCAGAACACTGGGACAGTTTTCAGGATACAAAATGAAGAAAAAACAGAGACAGTAGCTGTAAACTATGTACCCATGCACAAACTGGTTCAGCAATACCCATATTTATGCAGACATGATAAAACAAAGTAGTTAAGAGTATGCATTTAAAAAGATCCTGTTATGGCAGCTAGGGATATGTAGGAAGAGGCTAAAAAGATAATACAAAAACTGAGAAATCTGAAACTCTGTTATATGGATATGGACAGAAATAGCAAGATACAAGCAATGAAAATGTTTAGTCCCTTTAGTTTTATACGTGGATCAAGCATATTTTTATCAACCGGAGGATAGTCAACAGAGCTGAAGGATTTTATCAGGGGGCAAGAGTGTAGTGGGATAAGTTGATCCAGTAAAACAAGGTGGTTTGGGATTACCTGGTTTGAAGTTGTATTTCAGAGCTACACTGTTAAAAACTGCTATATGTAGCACAAGCAGAAAGCTCAAAGTGGAAAGGGATGATGAAACAGAGGGGAAGCTCAAAAAAAGTAGAGACTGGGATTTTTGATGAAGATGCTTAAGGAGAATAACAGTAACTATACTGAATATTATATTCCTAAAGTAGAAAGTGTTCTAAAAAACCAAGCCAACATGGAAATGGAGAATGAGTTTGACAACAGATATGACAGGAATTGGGGTTGTAGGTGGGGAATGGAGAAAACTGGCAATGGAGCTAAGGTATTGGGAGCAAATAGAGAAGGAAAGTTAATAGAATGGGAACAGACCAAGAATTCATTTGGACTGCAGGCCAGTGATTGCCTTCCCTGTAAAGGACTGAGATTGGAGTATGTGCAAAAAGAAAAGAACAGGGGATCCCAAGAGAAAGACCAGCACTGGCAGATTTATTAGTGGAATCCTACAAAAGAAGCTGCTGTTAAAAAGGGATAATTAGTAGAGCAAGTAAACTATTGCATGATAACTATCAGAATCAAAGGAGGTTAGAAAGGATTGGGAAGAGAGATTGGACAAGCAATTCACAAACGATGAGAGGATATATTTACGGCTCCCAAATATGCAGCAGGATCTTTGCTCGGACGTGTTTGCACATGTATTTTTATACCCCAAGCAAACTCCAAAGAACTTTTCCTTAAGGAGATTGCAAATGTTGGAGGTGTGATGAGGAAAGAAGTAATTCAG
Source organism: Protopterus annectens (assembly GCF_019279795.1). NCBI lineage: Eukaryota > Metazoa > Chordata > Ceratodontiformes > Protopteridae > Protopterus > Protopterus annectens. The sequence continues at coordinate 670,556,342 of NC_056733.1, forward strand.
AACACCTTTTTGGAGAGTGTAATGAGTTAGCAGACTTTAAACATTCCATACAGTCTACTGTCAGGAATGCTGGGTGAGCAAATTAGTATAACTAAGAAAATGATTTTTTTTGAGCTGTGGTACAGAATCAGAATTACCTATACATAGTAAGGTCTTGCAGAGTATGATGGCTACAAAAAAAAAAAAAAAAAAGCAATTACTAGAAAACGGGAATCTGTCTAAAGCAGCTGTACTTGAAGTGAATATATCAACAGAGATAAAAGAACTGGAAGTCCATTCATTAGAGAAGGGTAGGAGAAAATTACGTAAAAGGAATTGGAACAATACATGCAGACTATTTTAGAGGAGGAATGAGGTTTAAGTTAAGGCAGAAATTACATGAGCTATATAATGGTTGACTGTCCGTGTGCAAGATTGTGTGTGATGACTGCAACTGAAAATGCCTTTTTTCATTGTTATAAATGTATGATTACTTACGTAGTGAGTGATTAAAGATTTTTAAAAGGGGTGGGGGGATGTTTAAGAGACTTCCAAGAAAACCAAAGCCTCCTGCTTGAAATCCTCATTTTGTGTTAGAGAAGCTAACACTTGCTCCATTTGAAGCAGCTAGTGTGGCTGACTTGAGGTTCTTAACATGAAAACGTTTTACTGATTGCACAGACCTCTGAAGAAGGGTGTGTGAGTTTCAAGGTCTTAAGGTGAGTCAACCCTGTCTCATTTTCCATAGAGACGGTGTATTTGAAAACTAATCTTTTTATGCTTAAAGCGGTACCCAAGTTTGCTTTAAGCCAAACTATCCATCTCCCCATTTTCTTTCCAGAACCTAAAAATAAGAGATACTCCATACTTAGGATGTCCCCGGACACCTTGGGTACTATCTTGACAGATCTAAAGCTTTCAAATCTTCCGATCAGTTGTTTCTTCTTGTGAGGGTAAAATTGAACAACCTGTGTCAAAACAGACACTTTCCATATAGTTGTCTAAGGGTATTACCTTTTGATATACTGACCATAACAAATGTATTCCATGGAAGGATAAGGCCTACTCTACCAGGGCTTTAATTGTAGCAGCTTTGTGGAAAGGGTTGAATTCTAGAAGTATTGTAGAGGCTATTTGGTCACCTCTACTTTTACAAAGCACTACTTGATTCTGTTTCTAGATCCAGGTCGTACTTTGCTAGGACCATTCTCCAGGGGTTGCTGGACTCTCTTCTATGTCCCAAATGTAGTTAGCCATGATATCTAGTTGTATAGCTAAGGGTACTACATCAGTGATCAGTATGGTGAAAGTACAGTTGCATAAGCTGAACATTCCATAATTGTGTGTTTGATCACTGCTGCAGTAGCCCCTTCCCCCTCCCCATTTGTTGTTTGGTGCATTTTTATGCCAGGGTGTGGACATTTGTTTTTCCTAGCATTGACATTTCAGAGCTCAGTTTCCCCCTTCTGCTGGCAGGAAATCTCTCAAGGACGTCACACCCAAACTTTTTTTTAGTCATCTCATCTTGAGCTACTTGATTGAGTGTGTGGAAGGTGCCCAGAAGCTTTGGAAGCTGGCTGGCTGTTATATCCTGCCAAGGATGAAACCCATAGCTAAGGCTACTGCAGCAGTGAGCATTCAAACATCCATTGTTATGGTAAGTTCAACTTACACAACTCTACTGTAGCACATCAAGTCTCCAGACATACACAAATGGTGGTTACAATGTACTGGGTGCATCATATAGAGCAGCTGCTACAGGTTTTGGTTTTCACAGATATGCTTGACTGAGGACACAGTCATGCTAAGATCAGGTAAAATGAGTCCCTGAATGGACCACTGGATAAGGTGTTCATTTTTGACTTTGCTACAGAAAAGGTATTTGAGAGGTTTGACAAAAAGGGAAAATAAAAACTGAAGGAATTCTCTCACTCATAGATATAATTTAAATTATTCTTCTAAAGCTTGCCCTTCCCCTTAGGTAAGACAATTGGAGACCTCCCTGAGCAGAGAGACCCAGGCAGTCTAGGAGGTGGCAGCCTAAACAGTACCACAGACCTAGGGGTTCCAAGGACGTCTATTCCTCCCAGAAAACAGGTGTGACTATCCACAGCCCCACTCTCCTAGCAGGGAGACTGTCATGTTTATTACAGCAATGGAAATTCTTCACCACAGATCAGTGGGTCATTCATGTGATAGAAAAGGAGTATTCCTTTTGTTTCAGGGAAAGGCCACCCTTTCTAGGGATTCTTAACCCTTCAAAAGAATAAGAGAGTCTTCTCCTTTCCATCTTGTTAGACCTCTTACAGTAATGCAGGTGAACAGGGCACAGGGCTTTACTCAAGCTTCTTCCTAAGAAAGGAAGGCATCTGGAGACTGATGTGTGTGTGACATGTCAGTTAAACAATTTCCTATATGCCCCAAAATTCAGAGCGGTAACTGTCACTCGTCCCTCTCTAGTATGGATGATGAACAGGCAGGGTAATTTGTTTATATGCTTTATTACATAGAAACACATGAGGATGGATAGCAGCATTACAAAATATAAATGAACTGATTAACAGACAGACTATGCAGATATACATGCTTACATCTCAACAGCTAACTACAAAATAGCAGTCAGACTCAAACGTGCTCAGTATTTATACACTTTGTGCAAGCCCCTAGAAAGCTTCTTAAAGCTGTACAAACATATTGATCTACATCCTCCCTCTTAAATAGATTGCCCTCAATGAAATGACATTGGAATAAGACATGCAATAATGTAGACATCAGAAACCAACACAATGTCCATGTCCAAGATGCCGTGTATCTGTAATGGGTCTATATTAGAATATCGAAAGATGTAAACACTGAATGTTTAAATGTCGAACTCTATTCAGCAAAAGCTGAAAATATTGAAGCAACAGAAAACTAAATTTTTTCCTAGGGAAAAAATTCAGTTGTCCGTTTCTGTTGCTTCGGTGTTTTCAGCACTGTGGTGGAAAGTTATGGGTTGGGTTCAGGTAAGTGTGCGATTGAGTGTGGGCTAGGTGAGTTAGGTTTAGGGTGCGGGTTAGGTATGTGTGTGATTGTGTGGATGTGAGGGTTAGGGTAGGTTAGGTGAGTTAGGGTTAGGGCACGGGTCAGGCAAGTGTGCGATTGTGTGGACGTGAGGGTTAGGGTGGGGTAGGTGAGTTAGGATTAGGGCGCGGGTGAGGTGAGTGTGCGATAGTGAGGGACCTCAGGGTTAGGGTTTGGGTTAAGGTAAGTGGATAGTTAGTGGTGTGTGTATAGTTTAGTGTAGGGTTAGGTGTAAGATTTTAGGTATATGTGTGTGTGTGGATTGCTGTTTGTTTGGTGTGCTTGTGTTGTGTGTATGTGTTTTGGAACAGCAAATTTTTTCCCTAGGAAAAAATTTGCTGTTCTGTATGTTCGTTGTTTTCAGCTTTCGCTGAATACAGTTTGACATTTAAACATTCAGTGTTTACATCTTTCGATATTCTAATATAGACCCTCTGTAACATGGTCTGGAAATATGACCTGATTTAGTAATATAGTAATCAGAACTGGGTTTAGCAACAGGGATAGTCTTTCGTGAACAAATATCAGGAACTTCGAGATTCATGTCAGGAACAGGGGTATTTACTGGAAATGGAATGCTGGACAACTCATTCTGACTTTTTCACAGACTAGGTGCTGTAGTACAAGCTCGGACACCGGCATCAAATGTTTCTGATTCTGCCTAAATTCTACTCCATGTGATTCCACAATGTACGATCTTGGCTCTGGATAAATACTCTTCACGGCTCCAATCCAATCATAACCTTTTTCATGTTTGCATTCTCACTCTCCTTCACGTAGTGGATTGAGCGGTTTGCTGGATTTGTCGTAATAAGACTTCTGAGATAGCCATTTCATTAACAGATGGGCTTTCACAGATCTGTTATTCATAGCACTTGGAACCAATAAACTATTGATGACTGGTAATGTGGTTCTGATTTGTCGACAGAAGTCTTTGGGCAGGTGTGAACCAAGATGTTTACCATGAGGAAGATTTCTGAGATTCAAGAGATTCAAAAAAACATTACTATTGTCTTGTTTCGACTTTTCTAGTGACTGTTTCGCACTTTGAACCATTTGACTGCGGGTACTCAGGGCTACTTGTAACATGGATAAATCCCCCTCTTCAGTGAATCTTTTCAATTGCTGGCTAGTAAACTGTGCCATTGTCAGAAATAACTTTGTGCGGACTACCATGGACTGCAAAATGACGCTTCATCTTAGTAATGACAGTACTGGACTCTAGGTTAGGAAGTAGGTCAGTCTCAAACCAATTGAAATCAGAGTCTATTAACACCAAGTAATGTTGACTATTCCATTCGAAAATGTCCGTGGCTACTGTCAACCAAGGTAGTTCAGGAATCTGGTTTAGCTGAAGTGGTTCCTTCTGTTAATGTGGCTTTGTACTATTATATAAAGAACAAGATGAAAATACTCTCAATGTTTTGTGACATAGAAGGCCAAAATACTAGTCCTCTCACCCTCCTTTTAGTAGAATCAGTTCCTTTGTAGCCACAATGCAAGATAGTAATATACTCTTATTGCAAGGACTTTGGAACAATCACTTTTGGCCATTTCATGATGATACCATTGTCAGATAAAATGTCATGCCTGTAAGGAAAATATGGTTGCACTTATTTAGGTAAACTAGATTGCTTTGACAGCTGTCCTTGACTGATAAAGTGGTTGAGCTTCTGTAAAACAGGATCTGAGGCTATGTGATTTCTAAGTTCATCGAGATGTGTAGAAGAAAAGTTTCTCACTGCTGTTCAGTGGTATTTCTGGCCGATCTGGATAATGTATCAGCAAGATAAAGAAGTTTGCCTTTTGTGTAGACAGGATTGAAATTATATTTCTGAAGTCTCAACATCATACATTGTAATCTGGCCAGAGCTGTTTGCACAGGCTTTCTCAAAATAGTAACTAGAGGTTTGCGGTCTGTTTCAATCTGGATAGGTCTACCATAAAGATAATCCTAGAACTTCGAACATGCAAACACAATTTACAAGAGCTCTTTCTCTATCTGAGCATACTGCATTTCAGTTTGGGTTAGAGAACTGGATACATAGGTAACATGTTGACCCTCTTGAAGAATGACTGCACCAAGACCAAATTTCGAAGCATCACAGGAAAAAGTAACTGGTTTGTGGACATCATAGTATCTGAGAGTTGGTAGACTGGCAATTCTCTGTTTCAGGACATCAGATGCTCTTTGGTGGTGTTCCAACCATGACCAGGATACATCTTTACATGTCAGATCTCTAAGCGGTGCTGCTAGTTGGCTTAAGTCTGGAATGAACTTACCTAGATAGTTAACTATGCGAAGAAAGCACTGAAGGGCTTGAACACTGTCTGGAGCTGGCATCTCAAGCATAGCTGTTTGCTTGGAAGGGTCTGGTCATAAGCCTGATCTGATAAATAAATAACCAACATAAGTGACTTCACGTAACCTTGCACTTCTGAGGATTCAACTTAAGATTCACTTGAAGTGCTCTTTCCAGAACTTTCTTGAGGTTTCTATCATGCTCAGCTTCACCATTACCTCCTACTTAGAATATCATCTACTATAATAGCACAAGAATACCCAGAAAACTATTTGCTCCACTGCACGTTGAAAAACTTCACTGGCAGAATTTATTCCAAATGACATTCTCAAAACTCTGTACCTGCCAAAAGGAGTACTGATTGTAGTCAGCAATGAGGATTTCTTGTCAAGGGAATTTTGCCAAAAGGAACTCTTTGCATCTAAGACAGAAAAAAAACAGTGGCATTTGGCATCAGAGCTGCAACTTCTTCAACTGTTAAGTATTGGATGATGAGGTCTTTTCAGTGCTTTGTTCAAATCTCATGGATCAATACATATTCTATCATCTGAGCTTTTCTTATAAGGTACCACCATGGAGGATACCCATTCAGTAGGTTCTTCAACTGGACAAATTACACCTTGCTGCACCATTTTATCATGCTTGGCTTTGACTCTGTTCTGCATAGCTACCAGAACTTTCCAGGCTGGCCTGACAACTGGGCTGATATCTGGGACTAATTTCATGGAGTGCACAACTGGAAGCTTGCCTAGTTTGTCTTCAAAAAGATCAGCATAGATAGAGAAAATATACTGGGCGAAATTAGAATAGTGGTCATTCAAATTAACATGATGGACTTCCTTATTAAATAAAAGCAGTCCCATTTTCAAACTGTCTCTGAGCCCTAATAGTGACTGTACGTGCCTTTTGACCACATAAAATAAGTCATAGCTTCTCCCAGCAGAATAACATGAAAGTACTACTGAGTCTTCAGTCTGAATCTCTTCACCACCATAAGCAACAAGCTTCGCACACTGCCAAATCAAGCTTCTCATCAGCACATACTCTAACAAATGTTTCTGCAGACATAACTTTGCACTTTGAACCTGTCAACTTTGAGCTTTATGGGTCTTCCATTTATCCGAACAGTGCAAAATACTTCATTCTTTGCCCTTAAATCTACTGCATTGACTGTTTCATGAAGCACTGACATCATCAACATAAAAAGTAGGGTCATGGGTTTCTAACTGATTAACTTGTTCCTTGAATGTTCCCTTTTAATAAGATAATGCATTCCTTTTGATTTACAAAACCTTTTGGAATGATTTCACTTAATGCATCTGACACATTGCTGACCAAAAGGTAAATATTTCTCCCTTTTAGGCTCATGACTTCTTCTTCTTCCACAATTACAACAGTTGGCAATAAAACTGGGTTGGGGGCCCATTGATGCTTCATTGAGACTGTGCAGACACTGGAATTTGCTAAAAAGCTACGGGGTTTCCCAGTTGCTGCCATGTACTTGGGCCTCTTTCTTTTCACCACATGCTCCATACTATCAACAAGGGCTTTAGAAGTTACTGGAAGCATGTATCTCTCATTTGTAAGCATATTTGTGTGCATTTCTGTGAGCTCATGTATCTGACAAATATCAATGGCCTTATTCGAAGTTAAATTACTGTCACAAAGCAAAATCTTTCTCACAGCATCATCTTTAATACCACACACAAGTCTGTCTTATCAACTCATACCTAAAATCACCAAATCTGCACGTTTGAGCTTTGTTTCTCAAATCAGTTATATATGCTGAAAAAGTTTCACCAGGCTTTTGATCCCTTGTGTAACACAAGTGCCTTTCTATTGTAACATTCATTTTGGGGTTACACATTTCTCTAAATTTACATTTTAAGCACTTGGGGTCCTCCCTTGACTTAGCTGGTGCAACTATATGATGGTCTTCCCCTCTCCTGCAAAGACAGCAGATGCATACACAAATAAACGCTCCTATTCTATTGCTTCTGAACCAGCTAAATTAAGCAGAATAAATGCTTCTGTATGGTCATCTTTATCAGAAAATGCAGCCTGTATGAAAGTAACATACTCTTGCTCAAAACCTCTCCAATTGTCTGCAATATTATTATCAAATAGTGGACCTGGTTTTTGAAATCCGTCTGCCATGCCAACAAATTATGCCCAAACACACTGAAAAATATGGCCCTTGTAATTATATATGAACAAGCTGCTATATATGCCTGTAATATTCAAATGCACAATAAATTCTTCAAAATACTGTACTTTGCAAAATATAATTTGAAATGGCTGTATTTTGTGAAATAGCTGTACTGTAATACTGCACAAACATGCAAACACTTTATACACTTCAGACAACTCGAATAGCTTTGATTAATGAGAAAAAGTAGAGCTTAATGAAATAAATATGGTCGTTTCCCTTATTTTATGCAATTCAGACTTTATTTCAAACATTTTCCGTAATTTCGAATATTTCTGTTAATATATCATTGGATATTTCTGTTACTTAAAAATTTGTTTAGAACATTCCGAATGTCGTTTTGTATTTTGCGAATAAGAATTAGTTTAAGCAAGTTTTAATACCTGAAATTCGTTTCTGACCAGTTTTGCAAGTTATACGTGCAGTAGGGATGATTCACTCCTGTATATTCCTCCAATCATAACTGAGTGCCTCTCAATCTTGAAGCTGAAGAATCTGGATCCCATTCTGGCACCATGTCACTCTCTAGTATAGATGATGAACATGTGGGGTAATTCATTTATATGCTTTATTACATAGAAACACAACAGAATGGATAGTAGCATAGCAAAATATAAACAAACTGATTAACAGACACACTATACAGACATACGTGCTTGCATCTCAACAGCTAACTACACAATGGCAGTCAGGCTCGCATGTGCTCAGTACTTATACAAGCCCCTAGAAAGCTTCTTAAAGCTATACACACATATTGATCTACAGTAACTGCTACCGATGATCTTTCAAGGGGCTTATATGCTCACGCTAGACATGAGGGATGCCTACTGGTATGTCCCTATCTTAAAAGAGCACAGGAGATACCTTTAGTTTATGACAGTAGGATTACATTGCTAGTTATGTGCTTTACTATTTGGTTTGTCCATTGCTGCCAGAGTTTTCAGCAAATGTCTATCACCACTTATACTCCATTGCAGAACCATAAAGGGTGCAGATTTGCCCTTATGTGGATGACTGCCTTATTCAGGGAAAATTTATTACAGAACTCCAAGCAGCCTTGTAAATCACCATGACTGCTTCCAGAATGTGTGCTCAACAACAGTGTCTCAGATTCAGCCCCAGACAAATTTTTTTTCCGAGGCTCACTGATAGATTCAGTGCAATAAAAACCCTTCCTCCTCCGGACAAGGCTTCTTATCTCACAAATCGTCTACTTTAGTAATGGCTAATCAGATAAGATAACCTCTGCAAGCATATACCTAAGGGTTTGGGAAACATGGCATCATGCATTTCAATCGTTCCCCTTGCAAAACTACACGAGAACTCCAGTGGTGCCTAAAAAAACTGAGGATAGCATTATCAATCCCTGGAAACCCTAGTGTCTCGCCTATCCTGCTTTGAAAGGGAACTACTCTGATGGAAGAACACCATCTTGTAGACTACAGGGGCAAACTTCTCGCTGCCAGAAGCAGACACGACCGTCACTACAGACAGTTTAGATATTGCCTGGGGATTGCATATAGGCTTCTTGAATGTTCAGGATGTCTGGACCCCAGAACAAAGAAAGAGGCACATAAATCAGAAAGGGATGATGGCAGTCTTTATAGCCATCAAAGTTTTTCAATACAACCCAAACCCAGGAATGCAACAAATTAGACAGACAACACAGTTTTGTGGTACGTAAGCAAAGGGGAAGACATTCTTAGCCCCTTGCAGTATTGCAATGAAAATTTGGCTGTTTCTCAGGATTTATGAGTGACACTTGTAGCATCCTACATCCTGGGTCAGAACACCACCCTACCAGACTCTGAGCAGGGATCTTCTGCATCCCAGTGAGTAGATGTAGAAGAAATTTTTCTGGACCCTCATCAGTGGGTTCACCCCAGTATAGACCTTTTTGCCTCTAAGCAAAACAGACAGCTACAAAGATTCTGTTCCAGAACTCAACAAACAGGTACATGGAGAGTGGACGCCTCCTCCTTCAGATACAGACCTCCTCTTGTATGTCTTTCCACTAATGCTCTTGATTACCAGGTTACTGATGATCAGGCAGACCGAGTATGATACTTATAGCCCTTTTGTGGCCAAGGCAACATTGGTTCTTCCTCCTCTTGACATACTGTGAGGGAAGATATTACATTCTTTCATATGTGATACATCTACTCACACAGCTAAAGGGGTCTGCCATTCATCCATGTCTGACAATTGTCAAACTAACAGTGTGGAGGGATTGGCTTTTGATCCCTAATAATACAAGCTACTGTACAGAAGTGCTCTCTCTCCTGAGAGGCAAGAAAACAGGCTACTAGAAAAATCATACTTATCCAAATTGAAAAGGTTTTCTTTTTGGTGCAAGAACAAAGAAATCAGTCCTCATGCAGACATTAATCTAGGGTTGAATACCTTTTGGGATTGCTTCACCAGGGCCTGCCATATTCCAGTATTAAGGTGCATGCTTCTGTCACCTCTGTCTGCTGACTTACTCCCCCTGTCTATTCAGTCCCACCTGAAACAATTCCTAAAAGAGGTCCATCTCAAGCCACCTAGGAGAAACCCTGTCCCATGTGGGATTTGAACAGTATTAGAAAAACTTGCTTTATCACTTTTTGAGCCAGTAGCTTCTGCTTCTTTAAATATGCTCACTTGGAAGTCCACCCTACTGATGACCATCACCTCAGTCAAGCAGGTCTCAGAGCTACAAGCTATGATGTACAAAGAACACTTCATTGTGTTTTACAGGGACAGGGTAACCCTTAGAACTAACCCTTTTTATGCCCAAAGATAGCATCAGAACACACACTGAATCAAGCTATTCACTTGTGGGTGTTCTTTCCAAACCCACAGATTAAAGCTGAGCAAGTCCCGCATTCCCCTGGAGATACACAGCTCATGTATTTCCTAGACAGGACAAAGTTCCCTAACAGGGCAGATAACTGGTAGAGACCTTTGTAGAAGAAAAAAGCAGACAAGTCTCCAAACAGACTATTTCTAAATGGATAGCCAGCTGCATTACTTTATGCTCATCATGGTAAGCCATTGCCAGCTGATGTAACAGACACTGGGCAGCCACAACTGCCTTTCTTAAAGGTGTCCCCACCCAGGCAATCCTGAAAGCTGCAACATAAACATATGTCCACACATTTACTAAACATAATTTAGGCAACACCTCCAGGACTATGGCAGGTTTTGCTACAGATATCCTAAAAAACCTTGTGAGAGACCACCAGACAGCCTGCCACCCACCTTGTAGCTTTGGGAGTTCTTCCAAGAAACAGAACTGCCATGTTGACTACTAAGAACATAGTACAGTTTTGTCACACTTGCCATAATTGTGGATGCTTGAGTAGTTCAGTGTTGCAGAACAAACTCCCATCCTCTTTCTGCTCTTTATCTGCTGGCCTCTCTCCCCCATTCCTGGGGCAGTGCCTCTGACTGGTAATTACTCACCATCATCCCCTTACATCTAATACTATCTCATAGTTGGATTATTCCCTTATCCTTGTATTAAACTATGACATCTGGTAAGGTCATGCTGTCCTTGACATCAGGTTGCTGTTCGCTGCACAGAAAGACCTGTAGATGGGTATGATGGGTGACCCCCGTATACCTTGACATCCAGACATTGGTTTTTGAACTTCCATCTGATAGGATGATGTAAAAGCTCTGGAAATTGGGATGATTGCAGGCTTCCGCATGGCAGGAATACCTCAAGAATCACTACTGCAACACTGATCATTTTTTTAAATATATTTTTATTAATAGATTGTCATACACCACAACCAGAAACAAAAGTGGAATAGTTTGTAACAGTTTACCCAGAAGTAAACAGTTTCTCAATAAATCAATATAACAATAAACTTAGATTTAACTAACCCAGAACTGCAGCAACTATGTACATACAGACATCGAAGTTAACTGTCTTCAGAACTTGTTTAACAAGACCATTATTGAGACTAAAGCACATCGAGGGATAAAAGCCCAAATTGTGTTCATATAAATATGAAGTTCCTAGATTATTTTGGTAGTATTTTTAGAATCATAACCACACTGGATATAAATAGCCACTTTTAGTTGTTTTATTCTAAAATTTTGGAATGAATGTCTTTCCTAATTTAAGGGTTCCATATGCAACCAGTTTTGAGCAATATATAGTTTTAAAAGCAAAACATACAATAGATAATTGTGTGTGTAGGAAGGGGAATGGTGTAGAATGACCAATTTCCAATCAATGCATTTGTTAGTAATGTTTTGAATATTGGTTATTAAAAGGGACCAACGTTTATGAAGCATATCTGCTTCTCTTCACCACAAACTTAACAAGTAGAAGAAACTAATACAAAAGTGAGCCTTCTGTGCTTGAGTAAGATAGAAGTTAAGAATCCTAAATTGTGTATAGAATAATTTTTTTAAGCAATGTATTTTCTGCTGTACCTTATAGAAAGTCCCATGACTTTCTTCCAGTTAACTTGTGTGTCTAACATAGTCCAAAAGGATTCTTGATTGCTGATTTATAAGCATTGGAAAGAGTCTTTTCTTGTAAGAGATCAAGAAATTGCAATAAAAAGTTAACATTGTCAGCAAAAGTTTGGGTATATGTGTAATTTATATACAGCTGATTTAAAATTGGGGAATATCTTGGGAGATCCATTTGTATTCATCCCTTCATGTGATTTGGAGTTAAGGTTCATGAAATCTCTTTTTCTTTTTGTTTAATCTTTGGAAAAAGATTAATCATTTTACCCCTATAAGAATATTTGGGTTGAGATGAATTAGTTGAATCAGTAAAAATTGGTTGACTTTAAATAAACCAGTAGTTTGTGAAAGTCCTTAAGTCTAGGAAGTAGTAGTGTATTTTTAGGTTTACTATGGTAAGGTCGATCCAGCTTCCTTCAAATCCACTGCACCAAAATCCGGAGGTTGAACGGTGACAATGCCGAACCCGACTTTGTCAAAGAATCTCTTCCCCCATCTTGATCCATATTAAAACCCATTCTGATGTCGAAGTTGAGATGTATTTCGACAATGTCGGAATTCAACATTGTCACTTTTGCAGACGTGGGTCAGTGATTCCATCATTCGACGGAATCCGGATTAATGTTACCACAGTAAACCTATTTTTAATGTTTTAAGGGAGGAAGGTTGTATAAATGGAATTGAGGAGATATTAAAATCTAACAAAGCAGCACTTTCGTAATGGATATTTACCCAAGCAGGGGTGCAAATTGAGTGTTTGAGATTAATAGTCATCCATATTTTTTCTGTTTTTATAAAGATTTGGTAGATTTAAGCTGCCCAGATTTTTAAGGCAAATAAGTTTGCTGTATTTTATCCTAAATGACTTAGGAGCTTACATAAATTTTGATAGTGTAGACTCAGTTTTTAAACTTGAATACAGGAATGTTTTGGGTTTAACAATCTCATTTGAAATAAAAGTTTAGGCAAAATGTTCATTTTTATAATTGTGTCCTTTGTTAAAAATGAGAATCTCATCATGGACCACCTATGGATATATAACTGGATGTTAGATCAGCAATTATTGAAAATTTTATAACATTTTATTCGGGGAAAACATGACGTAAGTGCATGATTGTCTTATTTGTAATCTCTTCAAGCAGACAGGCTCTATAAAACTGAAGTTGCTATATAAAGGGAGCAAAAAGGATTTATTAGACTTCGTTATAAAACCAGAGTAAGATGAGAAGGTATTAATACCTTGTAAAATTTTAGGTAGATCCATGTTTGGAAGATTTAGGTAAATATATCAGTAAAAGCAGTGAAGGGAATTTTGAAACCATGAAAAGAGGGGATATTGGTGAGTTCTTTTGAGTTTAATATAGGAAAAGTGGTTCTTTATGTAAGTAAGGTAATAGAAAGCAATCTTGTCTTACACCATTATTTAAATAGATTGGTTTTGATAATTTTTCATTTGTCTGTGTGGAAGGATAACCATACAATGTTTTATGTGGTTAATGTGAGAGGAAAACCAAATTTAGCCAGCAATAAGAAAACCTTAAAATTTACTCTATCAAAAGCTTTTGAGGCATCAATAGATAAACAAGCCATTTTTGTTTTTTATTGTTACATAAGACCCCTAATCAAATCATAGCTAGCTGCAGGCCCACAACTTTGACTCAAGATCCCCACTCCACCTATCTGGACCTCTTTGAATCTATCAGGATTCAACCCTTTTCCCTGATCCTGGGTGACTTTAACTATCCAGCCATAGATTGGAAGAACTACTCATGCCAAAACACAAATGCCCAGAGATTCCTTGATTTTGTCAAAGCAAGTGCCTTGGACCAACGGGTCAACACCCCCGCAAGAGGTGAAAATATCTTGGACTTAGTATTAACCAACATGAGTAACCACTGCAACATCTCTACAGTGTCATCCTCCATGGTAAGATCTGACCACAAAGCAGTCGCTTTTGAAATCACCATCTCCCCTGACAACCCTCCAGCTAGGGTCAAACAAAAACATTCTCCAAAGTTGATTACAACCTCCTGAGGGAAGATGTAAACAGCTTCATAGCCCCCTCCCCTTCATAGGAACTGGCACACATGTCCATACCTACACTAAAGTACTATATGAGCATTTATGTAGCTGCATGGAATCAGGAATACCCGACAGGACAAAATCATCCTCCTCAAGGAAGAGTAAACCTGTCTGGTGGGTATCTGCAATAAATAAACTCTATAATAAAAGGAAAAAAATTGCTGTCCAGGACCAAGAAGGAGCAGGTGCCTAATTGAAAGTGATCCCTCCTTAGCCTGAACAAGCAAATAAGAACACTAGTGAAATCTTCCAAAGCAAACTTTGAGTCCAAACCGGTCACATCTACTAAAGACAACCATAAGGCCTTCTTCACATATGTCTGCAATCTCAAAGGAAGCACTCAAAACTGGTGGTCAAGGGCACCACATACACAAACGTTGTGAATATAGCCAACCTGCAGACAGGTTCAGTGAAAACTTCACCCCTCTGTCCCCCCGTCAGTAAATCAGGATATCCCCAGCACCTGCCCCCCATCCCCTTATCTCTAGGGAGCAAGTCATCACTGCCCTTTCAAAGGGAAAAAATACACCCTCCATAGGACCCGATAACAGCCCAGGCAGCATCCTACATGAATTCAGGCAGGAACTTGCAGCACCATTAGGCACCCTATTCAACTAAACCCTGAGTACTTGCTTCATCTCAGCCAAGTGGAGGACAGCCACTGTCATCTCTTTGCACAAAGGTGGAGCATCCACCGATCTAGGAAACTCATCTGATACAGCCTCCTCAGAGGTGACCTCTGTCTGGCATACAAAGTGATCTCAGACCCCACCTTGATGGGACTGCTGCACATCCGCAAGTCAAGCTCCAGTTGAGTTACCTGCACACGCGACTTCAACCTGGTCTGTGACATCAATAGGACTTGGCAGGACAGATTTCTGTCCCAGAGACTCGCCCTTCTGTGGAATAGACTCCCTTTCCACATAAAGCAGAGTACCTCCTTAACCCTATTTAAGCACAACCTGGATAACTGGATGGGGAACAGAAAGTACACCCCTGGGATTCCACCTGTGTCCCTGCTGGACAGGGGCATCAGGTGCTGACTTGTCAGAACATGGGCTAAATTCTTGACTAGGCTTGTAAGGGCCTCAGGGCCAATAGCCTAGTAACTTCCTATGATCCTAAGTATTTTAAGGTATGATGGGTTAGCAACTGATCTGAGGCTTATCTGTTTTTAGTGAAGCCTATTTGGTGGGGTGATGTAAGGAATTGCCTCTCCAGTATCTCTTAGCTAGTATTGTGGATAGGACTTTGATATTGAGGTTTAGGAAAGCAATCAGCTGTTAATTTTGTGCATTAGTTATATCTTTATTGGGTTTGGGAAAGACAGTATTTGATTAAAGTAAAGGTCCAGTATACCATGCTTCAAGATATGTTATATACCAAGAATAAAATCTTGGATAAACAAATTTGAAACAGTCTATAAAATTCTGCTGAATAACTGTCTTGCCACAGAGCTTTGATTCTAAGTATTCTGATTGCTAACTGGATTTCATTTAATGAAATTAGTTTATTTAGGAGATTGTAGTGTTCTAACTTTAAGCTTGGAAAAGATAGGGAATTTAAAAATTGCAGGATTTCATCTGATTTTAATACTGCATTGTAAATTTGGCTAAAGGAATTCAATGTTTCCATAATTTGGGCATCTTTAGTCTATTTAATGTCCTCAACATTTCATTAATTAGGTTAGTAGATTTGTATATTTTGATTATTTTGGAAAGGAATTTTAAAGGGGATTGCACCCATTCTGATTAGGTTGCCAAAAATTCTGCTTTCTTAGAACAATTGTTGAGTCTGGAATACTATTCCTTGATTATTTTTTTATTTCTAGTTCTGTGGTTTCATGTCTCTGTAATTGAATGTTAATGCCTTCAAGTTTGCTAAAAAGATTATTGAAGTATTTTCTTTTTTGTATTTGGATGCTATTGGTGATTGTGACCTCTAATTTTGTGTTTCCAGTGAGGCCCATTAGATATCTAGTTTGCCATTATACTGTCCTAAAGAAATGTAAAAAAAGAAAAAGCAATGTATTTATTTCTTGGTTGATGTCCTCACATTGGAGTAGGTTAGCATTGTGTGGAGCTATTGCTTAATTGTATGAGATGTGTGGTTAGAGTTCTTTAGGTTTAGAAGTGTAGAATAGTGTGTATGTTGTACCTTTAAGAAGCTTTTCAAGGTCAGCACATGCATATAAATAGGCAGCACATGCTGGGTTCAGTGCCATTTTGAGAGTACAGCCAGACAGTGAGCATGTATGTGTGTAATAGCTAGTTTGTTATAAGGTTACCCAAGTTAAAGTTACTAAGCCTCAGTCCTGATGTGTTTGTACATAATAAAGCTGCTTGAACATAACCCACAAAGTCTCATCTATTTTATCCTGACTAGACGTGCAACATGGTTTCAGAACCAGGATTCCAAAGACTGCTTTTCAGAGCCATGAGGTGCAGAGTAAAACTTGCACAAATGATTTATTTTATAAAAAAGATAAATGGAACAAGGGCAGAAACTGTATTATTAAACAAGCGAGAGGCACAAACGGTTTATTAATTAAATGAAATGTTTAAAATTTAGATATTTGATAAAACAATTATCAGAAAAAACTAAATGAAAACTCTAGCCAAGCTAGAACTTCCAATGAGTGACCTCCCAAACCTCCTTTAACAGAGGCATATGGGATATATGCAAATTACCCTTATGAACATCAGGTGTTTCAACTATATGGCGATTCTGATTGCCCATGACTTTTACATTTGAAATCGTTTTAATGGACAATTTCAGGCCAATAAAGCCAAACCCACTAGCTATGGATATGCATATTTCGGCCTTGTTATGACCTCGTCAGCATAGCATAAGCAGAGTGTTTAACTAAGCATAAGAAACACAGGGTTGTTATACCCATAGATAGTGGGGTTTGGCTTTATTGGCCTGAAATTGTCCATTAAAATGACTTCAAATGTAAAAGTCATGGGCAATCAGAATCGCCATATAGCTGAAACACATGATGTTCATAAGGGTCATTTGCATATATCCCATGTGTCTCTGTTACAGGAGGTTTGGGAGGTCACTCATTGGAAGTTCTAGCTTGGCTGGAGTTTTCATTTAGTTTTTTCTGATTGTTTTTTCAGTGTGACCTTCTAACTCTTTGTGATAAAACAATTATCAGAAAAGCACATAAGAGGTTCAAAATGACCTCAGAATTGTAAAACGAGTATGTTTAAAGCAAAATGAACATGTTTAGAGTAAAACAAACACAAGAAAGGTATAAAGGGCATGAAAACAGATTAAACGAGCCAAATGAATATAAAAAAACACAAAAATGGCACATTAAACGTAAATAAAGCAAGGGGACTGCATGTTTTTTGGCAAAGTGCAGTGTTTGTGTGCAAAGTGCAACTATTTCATAAAATACAGTCAAAATACAGCCATTTTGAAAAGTTTCTTGTGCTGGGTGTGTCTATTTGCAAAGTGTCACCATTACAGAGTGTTTCTTGCACTTTTGGGAAAGTTTCAGTGTGCTGTGTACTGCTTATTCACAAAGTGTAGTTACTTTGAAATGGGCGGCCATGGTGGTACAGCGGTTAGCATTGCTGCCTCACAGCAAGAGGTTCTCCGGTTCGATCCTCGGCTGGGGTGCCTTCTGTGCGGAGTCTGCATGTCCTCCCTGTGGTTGTGTGGGTTTCCTCCGGGTGCTCCGGTTTCCTCCCACATCCCAAAGACATGCTGTAGGTGGATTGGATACTCTAAATTGGCCCTAGGCGTGTGTGTGTGTTTTCTGTGGAAGGTTGGGCACCGGGCAGGCAACTCGACACCGTAAAAACCTCATTATCAATCATGAGCGGACAGGTGATCCGCTGTGGTGACCCCTAACTGGGAAAAGCCGAAAGAAGTAGTTACATTGAAATGTTTCTTACTCTGAGCTTCATCTGCCCAATTTACTCACACCGTGCAGTTATTTGAAATATTTCTTACAATTATAAGTGACTTTGACAGTACAGTGATTTCAAGAGTATTACATTGCCCAAGAGACTTATTTTGCAAAATTCAGTTATTCAGAGGCTTGTCTTGCTATTGGGCATAGTTACAAATGCTGGCATAAATTTCTGGCATATGTATATATGTTTGTGCATACTTGCAAAAGCCCTCGCTGGTATGTGTTAATATGGCAGATGGAATATTGCAGAGAATTGGAGAATATTTGAGCAAGAGTATGATATTTTTATACAAGCAGCTTATTCTGATAAAGATGCATGCACCAGGGCATTCATTTTACTAAACCTAGCTGGGTCAGAGGCCATTGAAAGATCACGTTCATTTGTTTATGCACCAGCAGTATATGAGGGAGAAGGTGAAAACCACCATATTGTTGTACAGGCTGAATCAAGGGAAGACCTTGAGTGTTTGCAACGCAAGTTCAGGGAAATGTGTAACCCCTCAGACAAATATTACATTAGAGAGGCATTTGTTTTACACAACAGATCAAAAACCAGGGGAACCTTTTGCAGCTTATATAACTGACCTGAGAAACAAAGATAACGTGTTGGTTTGGTGACTTAAAAGATGAGTTGATAAAGGACAGGCTTGTGTATGTGGTATTAATAGTCCTGCAGTGAGAATGATTTTGCTTTGTGACAGTGATTTAACGCTGAACAAAGCTGTTAGGATTTGTCAAATTCATGAAGTTACAGAAAGGCACACAAGTATGTTTGCAAGTGATAAGAGCATGGTTTCAGCAGGCTCCAGAGCAAATGTAGACAGCATGCAACACATGGCTAGCAGAAGCAGGCCTAAGAACATAGCACCTGCAACCCCCATGGGTTTTCCTGGTAAACCCCGTAGCTTTCCAGCAAGTTCTTAGGAAAGGACATGCTCAGTGCTGTACAAGGGTGAGTCAGCAAAACCCAAATCCAGCTTTATTGTTAACTGCTGCAATTGTGGTGGAAATCATGAGTCTAAAAGAGAAAAATGCTTAGCATTTGCTCAGCAATGCCACAAGTGTAAAAAATGGAACCATTTTAAAAAGTTTTGAAAATCAAGTAGACCTCACACAGTTATAAAGAAGGGTCACTCGAAAAAACAAGTTGATCACATAGACAGCTACAATTCTCCTTTCCACGTAGATGGTGTATCAGTAATTGGTGAAAAGGTTGAGGCAGTAAATTTGCTGGCAAAGAATGAAGTGTTTTGTACTGTCCAGATCAATGGTAATTTCACCGAGCTTAAAGTGGACACTTGCTCAAAGTGTAATGTTATGTCAGCAGGCACATTTGCTAAGGTGAGAACTGGTGAACAACTCAATGTGGCTAGTCGTGTGAAACTTGTTGTTTATGGAGTATTCCAGAAAGCATTTGAAGACCTTAAGCAGAAAATTGCCACCCCACTACATTAAGATACTATGATGTCAATAAACCAGTAACTCTTTCCTGTGATGCTTCCAAATTTGGTCTTGGAGCAGTTGTTCTTCAAGAAGGCAGACCAGTAGCCTATGCATCTAACGATCTTACCCAAACTGAAATGCAGTATGCTCAAATTGAGAAAGAACTTTTGGCAATAGTATTTGCATGTTCATAGTTTCATGATTTAATCTATGGTTGAGCTATTCAGATTGAAACTGATTGCCAACTTCTAGTTACTATTCTAAAGAAGCCTATGCATTCAGCTACTGCGAGATTACAAAGAATGATGCTCAAATTACAAAAGTACAGCTTCAAAATGGTCTATACAAAAGGCAAACTTCTTTATATGGCTGATGCCTTATCTGGATCACCGAGAAATACAACAGAACAGCTTCCTGTAGAGAATTTTGACTTTGACATCATGGAAGTGCGTGATTTTTCTATCACGAGACCTGAGCTGAGAGATCATACAAAGACTGATCCAATTTTGTAAAAGCTCAATCACTACATTAATGTTGGATAGCCATCAAAGCAATCTAGTGTACCACCTGAAGTGCAAACTTATTTTCCTTTCATAGGTTCATAGGTAGGTATTAGGCTATCAGCCCTAGGGCCTATACAAGTACAATGCCCCTTTTGGGATGTACCTTACCAGACACCTGCAGCAACTGGAAAGACCCTAAAAGTACCTCACCAAGAGGATCAAAGGGCTCAAACAGATGCCATATGCTGCCCGGTTAAAGAAACTCCAGCTCTACTCAGTGGCATACCGCCTGCTCAGAGGCGATCTGTGCCTGACGTATAAAGCCATGTCCAACCCGGAATTAATGGACATGCTGCACCTCAGAAAATCCAAATCCCATTGAGCTACGCGCTCGAGAGACTTGAACCTCAGCACTGAAATAAATAGGACATGCTGGAGGGACAGATTCATAACCCAGAGGCTCCCTTCACTCTGGAATAAAATCCCAGTCCAGGTTAGGCAGAGTCCCTCATTGACTCTCTTCAAGAGGAATCTTGATGAGTGGATGGGAGATCGTAGGTTTACCCCGGGTATCACTTCTGTGTCACTGTTAGATAGAGGCACAGTATACTAACCTTGAAAAAGGGCATAGCACAATTAATTTAAAATGGGTGGGGAAAGCCAAACACACTCTGGCTAGGCTTATAAATGCCCTAGGACAGATAGCCTAGTATGAACCTATGAACAAGTAGTAGTATCAAACAAAAACAGCTGTAGGTAAAACCAAGGTGCATAAAAACATGAAGTAAGAACAAAAAAAAATGCAGCAAGGTAGCACACAATAGCGTCTTTAATAAATAAACAAAAGAAAACAGTGGTAAGCGCCTTCGCAACAGTCAGTTGCTTCTTCAGACAAAATGTTAAAACAGCTCATTTCTTAAATACTCTTAAAACCAATTAGCATAATTAGTGATGTCATACCTGAAGGAGCATTTAAAGGCACAGACAAAAACTAAACATAAATCAGATAAAATACATAACATAAGCTTATACTAAGCATAAAAAATCTTTTTAAAAAATCAATTATATAAAATTCATTCATAAGTAAGAGGCAATAAATATTATGCTTAAAATTATTTGTGTTTAAGACGTCTGGCTTTCAAAAAAGGGACCAGAGATGTGGTACCATTAAGACCTGGATATTTGTCTGCATTAAGTTTCATTATCCATTTTTGTTTACAAATTTCAGTAATATTTTCTATATCCCCTCCTCTCAAATTTTTATGTATCTGTTGTAAGACAAAAAACTGGAAGGAATGTGAGGGATCAGTGTTCATGACATGATTAGCTAATGCATTTGTATGTTTTCTATTCCTGATATCACGAAGATGTTCCAAAATTCTATCTTTAAAAGATCTATTAGTCTTGCCAACATAGAAAACAGGACATCTCTTGCAGAAACCATAATAAACCACATCAGTACTTTTACAATCAGCATATGTATGGGAATACAGATGGAACTGTTTTGCTGGATGAGTATATGTATTTGTGCTATAAATGTAAGGACATGCACTACATGACCTGCATGGATAGGTACCCTGACGTGTGGAAAGAGAATTTGGCTTGTGTGTCTCTCTATTACAAGGATGCTGTTTGAGTGATTTATTATTCCTAAAGCTAAACTGTGGAATGCTAGTGGTAATAGCATTTAGATTAGGTACTTCTTGCAAAAGGTGCCAGTGTTTCTTAACAACATCAATATATTGATTTATGTTGCTGGCAAACTGAAACACTACTCTAAACTCATTAATAGGCAAGGTACCATTGCTATTAGTAGCAGGATTATCCATGGCTGGATTAAAATAGGGTCTGCATTTTATGTGCCTCAATTTCCAGGCATCAGAGACTGTTTTATCAATCTCAGTAGTATTATAGCCTCTTTGGAGAAAATTACATTTGAGATTACTAAGTGCTGCATGTGCATCCTCATCATTGTTGTGTAATCTCAGGGTCCTAAATACTTGCCCTTTTAATACATTTCTTGGAATATGTCTGGGGTGCATGCTTGTTTTATGCAGGTATGTATTTTTTTCTAGTAGGTTTGTGGTAAACTTGACTCCTTAGATTATTTAGATCAGATTTAGTCAAATGTACATCAAGAAAATCAATATTTTCAGCAGAGATCTGATATGAAAATCTTAAAAAATCAGTAGTAGTATGTAAGTAAGTCACAAAGGATGCAAAATTCAAACCATCACCTTTCCATAACATAAAAACGTCATCCACAAACCGTACATACCATAATACATGTTCTATAAAGGGATTTTGGCTGGAAAGAACAAATGTTTCTTCCCAACAAACTAAAGCTAGGTTGGCGTAGCTATTGGCACAGGGGGTACCCATGGCCACGCCAACCTTTTGCAAAAAGAACTGTTCCTGAAATGTCATAACATTATTTTCCAATATGATTTCTAGCAAGCTACATATTAATTGAACTTTATTGTTCATAAAACACCTGTTAGTTGTAAGAAATTCTCTAATCATCTCAATACCCCATAAGTTGGGAATGCTGGTGAACAAAGACTCTATATCCATAGTAATCAATACAAAGTCCATATCTATTTCAATACTGGCCATTCTGTTATGTAATCTTTCAAGAAACATCTTGGTGTCTCTTAAAATGGTATGACAATTATCCAGCAGACCATGTAAAGTGTCCTCAACAAAAATCGAAAGGGGCTCGATACACCAACCGGCCCCAGACACTATAGGTCGCATAGGTGGTAAAGTCAGGTCTTTATGGATCTTCGGTAAGCCATAAATTTTAGGAACAATTGGTTTTAAAACATTAAAATATTTAAACAATGACTCATCTATTAATCCTGTAATAAGTAAATCAAAAAGTAAAAATGAAATTTTATCAATAATAGCAGTAACTGTGATTTTAGAGATAGGTAGATATGTATCATTATTTAATAATAATTTATGCATTTGCTGTATATATAACTGTTTGTCTAAAAGGACAACACCACCTCCCTTGTCAGCCTGTTTAATAACCAGGGAGTGTAAGTTCTTCAGTTCATACAATGCTCTTTGCTCATCAACAGTTAAATTGCTGAAATGATAATTACTGAAATCTTGCTCATTTATATCTCTGAAAGCCATCTCACACATATCAGTAAACCTCTGAATACTAGGTGGAATATTTGGAATAAAACTGCTAGGGTGTTTGTATATACTATTTACATTCACTGTGTTGTTAGGAAACAAAGATTTTAAGGCTAAATTTCTTCCCAACAACTTTAAGTCCTTAATCATTTCTGTTAAATCAGCCTTTTTCGCTGGTATAAAAGACAGGCCTTTGCTAAGCAAATTTATCTGATCATCACTCAGTTTAAATGAAGAAATATTAACAACAAGACCTGTATTTATGTTCGTCTCCTTTTCGGTGACTGTATGGTCCTTTCTGTTTGATTTATCCTGGATAAGTGTCCCTTGTAGTTCTGGCTTCTTGTACGATTCCTGAATGGTAGATGTGCCTTCAGGGAGAAGTCATTTTTGTTGTTGGTGTCTAAAAAAACACTGTCAGTGCTCCTGGATGTGTGAATATATTGGCCAGCTGTTGAATATTGCTCCTGTAGCTTTCGTTTCACAGCCTTTAGTGGCTGAATCTATTGAAACGATCGATTTACACCAAAATAAAGCTAACATAGGAGCATTCCTAAAACAACACGCCTTTTGCCATCCTCGACAATATTGCAGGCTCATATGACATCCACAACAGCTGGGGGATCTGTAGCAAGTTGTCTTGCCCAGAGTTAGTTGTACTTGGATAATCTCGGTTGCATTATGCTGAGCAACTAACCTGGAGGTGTAGATATCCTTAATGAATATGGACATCTCCACTTTTAGTGTTTTGGTCCAGGTTAGGTGGCCAAAAGGAGTGGTATGAATTATAGCCTGGTAATGCAGGGGTGCTCTCTGGAGTCTTGAACCAGATCTCTGTCACAGCACAGATGTCGATGTTCTCCATTTTAAGGAGTGCCTCAAGTGAATGCATTTTGAGGTTTAGACTTTTAGCATTGAGTAGTACTACCCTCAGATTTTGCTTGCTTGTACCTGTTATGATGGTGAATTTATTTGAACCTTGCCTAAAAAGGCACTATAGGGGTGGCAAGAGCCTTAGCCAGTACCCGGAATCACAAGGGAGACAGGTGCAGGCCATCTCTGGCAAAGCATTGTGGTCTGTCGATCATGTCATCCCAGGCAGACAGATACTGGATCCCCTTAGAATGACACCAGAAGCCTAGCCAGTTGTTGAAGTCAATCATTTTGTCCTCGTACTGTGGTATCATTCTGGGTGATGGCAGGATGCTACTCAGGGCTAGGGTCATACCTGTCTGGGCTACAAGATCGGAGAGCTCCTCCATGTCTCTTTTCATGTAGTCCAGGGAGGTACATCTCAGGTCATTCACACCAACATGGACAATGACAGAGGCATATTTGTACTTGTTGATGAAATATTGATAGAACATGGCATTATTTTCAAAGGTCCTAAAATTGTTGTTCCTGCTTCCTTACAACACGAATATATTCAGATTTTGCATCGTGGTCACCCAGGTTCTGAATCTACCAAAAGAAGGGCGAGAGCACTAGTATTTTGGCCTTCTCTAGTAAAATACATTGATAAGGTACCTTCTTCTTGTTCAGTATGCAATAGTACTAAACCACAGTTGCAAAAAGAACCACTTCAGCTACGTCAAGTTCCTGAACTACCTTGGTCAACAGTAGCTACTGATATATTCGAGTGAAACAATCAGCCTTACTTAGTGTTGATAGACTCTTATTTGAACTGGTTTGAGATTGATTTGCTACCTAACCTAATGTCCACTGCTGTTATCGCCAAGTTGAAATGTCATTTCTCAGTCCATGGTAGTCCACACAAAGTTATTTCTTACAATGGTACTCAATTTACCAGTCAGTTGTTTCAGAAATTTGCAAAAGAATGGGACTTTGTACATGTCACTAGTAGTCCTGAATATCCACAGTCAAATGGACTAGCTGAATGTGCAGTACAGAATGCAAAGCAATTACTTGAGAGGTCAAAGCGTGATAATACCGATGTCTTTTTGAGTTTACTTAATCTTAGAAACATACCCCATGACGACATACTTGGATCGCCTGCTCAAAGACTTCTGTCTAGACTGCCTATTAGTTCCAGTTTGTTGAGGCCTAAAACAGGACAATTAGAGCCCAATTATTCAGAAAATGTTCTTTCCAGAAGTCCAGTTATGATAAATTGAGCAGATTTCTTCATCCATTGAAAGAAGGAGAGACAGTGAGGATGCAAACAGAGAAAAGTTTTGACCAGATTGGTCAAGTAACAGGTATGTGTACTGAGCTGAGATCCTACTTCATAGAATCTGAGGGCGTGAAGTACAGGAGAAATCTCAGACATCATCTTCCTGTACCAGAATCGATATTGCAGCATTGTTCCTGTGATGCAGACTCTAGATCTCAGAACAATTCAGACAACGTTCCTGTTGCAGAACGTGTCTTAACTTTTACTTCCATTACTGATGATGTTCCTGATGTCCCTAAAGTTGAACATTCAGCAGAGACAGTCCCTGTGCTAGACCTGATTCTAATTTCTATGTCACATGATTTGGTTGTATCTCTAGACCTAATGTGAAATATACAGAAACGTGGACATAATTGTTTATATGTATTTAGTTCTGTATAATTGCATGACAAAAAATTATTTGTATTGATTGCATGTCAATTAATGTCATCAACATTGCATGACATTTCTCAAAGAGGAAGGATGTAGAATAGTGTGTGCATGTTGTACCTTTAAGAAGCATTTCAAGGTTGGCACATGCATATAAATAGGCAGCACGTGCTGGGTTCAGTGCCATTTTGAGAGTGCAGCCAGAGAGTGAGCATGTATGAGTGTAATAGCTAGTTTGTTGTAAGGTTACCTAAGTTAAAGTTACTAAGCCTCAATCCTGATGTGTTTGTACATAATAAAGCTGCTTGAACAGAACCCACAAAGACTCATCCATTTTATCCTGACTAGACAAGGTTTAGAATTAGCTGAACGCTAGTGATAGGTTCATAGGTTCATAGGTAGGTACTAGGCTATCTGCCCGAAGATATTTATAAGCCTAGCCAGAATGTGTTGGCTTTCGCCACCCCCTTAGATTAGTTCCCTGTGCCTCTGTCCAGCAGGGCCACTGAATTGATCCCCGAGATAAACTTTCTCTTTCCCATCCACTCATCAAGATTACTTTTGAAGAGTGTTAGCGAGGTGCTTTGCCTAATGTAGATTGGGATCTTGTTCCAAAGCATGGGGAGTCTCTAGGACAGGAATCTATCCCTCCAGCACGTCCTATTTATTGTTGTGGTGAGGTTGAAATCCCTAGAGCGTGTGGCTCGTGGGGATAAGGTTTTCTTTAGGTGGAGCATGTCCATTAATTCTGGGTTGGACATGGCCTTGTATGTCAGGCAGAGATCACCTCTGAGTAGGCGGTATGCAACCGAGTACAGCTGTAATTTCTACAGTCGAGCTGCATAGGGCATCTGTTTGAGGCTAGTGATCCTCTTGGTGAGGTACTTCTGAGGTCTTTCCAGCTGTTGCAGGTGTCTTGTAAGGTACATCCCAAATGAGGCGATGTACTCTATGATGGGTCTGATGAGTGATGAGTAGAGGGGCACAATGACCTCTTTTGATCTGGATGCGAACCCTTTTGTGATTAGGTGGGCCACGTAGAAGGATTTTCTAACCACTTTGGCAATGTGATGATCAAAGGTGAGATTACTGTCTACTTGGGTCCCCAGATCCCTTATCACGTCTTCCGTATTTAGGGAACTACCACCTATGTAGTAGTTTGTGGGTATTTTGTTTTTTCCAAAGGGGATGACTATGCACTTTTTGGCATTTAGCTTGAGGCCATGATTTTGACACCAGGTATCTGTCTCTGTGAGACCCTTTTGGAGGATGTCTGTGTCAGCCGGAGAGTCAATTATAGCCCCTAGTTTGCAGTCGTCTACAAACTTGGTCAGCCATAGTCCTCCTGTGCTTGCCTGTACCTCTGAGAAGTATATGCCGAACAGGAGTGGTCCTAGGACTGAGCCCTGGGGAACTTCACTTGTAACCGATTTAGAGTCGGACCTAGCTCCCGCAACTCTCACCATGTGGGTTCTGTCCATGAGCCAGTTGGCAACCCATCTTGTGATGTAGGAATTTATGTTCAGGCTGGAGAGCTTGTCTATAATACCAGAATGGGGAATGGTGTCGAAGGCCTTTGCGAGGTCTAGGAAGGCTGTGTGTACCACTTTTCCCTCATCTATAGCCTTGGTAACTGTTTCAAAGAAGTCCACCAGGTTTAGAAGGCATGATCTGTCCTTAACAAAACCGAACTGAGTAGGGTCCAGTGTTTGGAGGTTCTCAATGTCTCTGTTAATGAGTTCCATGATGATGCGCTCCATAGCCTTGCAGACCAAGCTAGTCAGGCTTATAGGGCGATAGTTCCCGGGGTCTGTTGTGGCTCCACCTTTCTGAAGTGGAATAACCGCTGCTGTGCGCCACTCTATGGGTACGTAGCCTGTGGAGGGGCTGAGTTTGAAGTGTGTTTAGGTGAGGGGTTAGTTCGTCTTTGAGCTCATGTAGGACACAGCCTGGGACACCGTCCGGTCCCATTGATGCTGTGTTTTTGGCTTTGGAGAGGGCTGTTTTAACCTGAGTGTCTGTGATTTCAGGGACTCTACATTCTTCTGGTATGGTTATGGGCCCTCTTGGGGGTGAGAGGGGGGTGAAGTTTGTGCTGAACTTGTCTGCCAGGATATTGGCGATATCGGTCGGTTCAGTATATTTTATGCCATTCTGCACTAACTCCGAGCAGATCTGAGCACTGCCACTTAGATTCTTGACATAGCTAAAGAATGCCTTGTGGTTATCTTTGGAGTCCTTGGCAATTTTTCTTTCAAAGCTCGCCTTGGATGATTTTATGAGGGATCGAAGTTTCTTGCTGATACTGATCAGGGATGTCTTCCCTTCTTGGGATTTTACTCTTTTCTGTACTAGTTTCCTCCTTTTATTGTATAGTTTGTTTATGGCAGGGGTCCACCAGAGTGGTTTCCTTTTCTTGGAGGAGTGAGTCTTGGTTTTGCTTGGGATGGCATGATCCATGCATTCTTGTAGGTGCCCGTAGAATGCATTAGTGAAGGATTTTGCAGCTTGAACAGTGTTATCCTTCAGCATGGGGGCTTTAAAACTTTCCACCTCGGTCTTAAGTAACGTGACGTTTGCTTTTGAAAAGTTTTTCATGGTGTTTTTTTTGTCCGGGGGTGGGGGCGGAATGTGGATATCCAAAGTGATTTGTTTATGGTTATTTCTAACCAGCGAGGGGTAGACCTCCGGTGTGGAACACCGGTCGCCCATGTTGGTGATGACCAGGTCCAATATGTTGTCACCTCTGGTGGGTGTGCTGACCAGTTGAACCATGGTGTTTGAGTTTATAAATTCTAGGAAATGTTGGGCAAGGGAGTTAGTACTTGAGTAGTTCTCCCAGTTAATGTTTGGGTAATTGAAATCACCCAATATTAGGGTGTTTGGTAGGACCTTTATGTTTTCCAGTGTTTCCAGAAATGTGGAATGGGGGTCCTGGGACATGGTGGGTGATCTGTAGCAAGCTACAATTTGAATTGCAGTTTTGCCCATTGTTAGTTGCACGTGGATGATCTCTGAAGCATCGTGCTGTGCCACTAACCTGGAGGTGTGGGTATCCTTGATGAATATGGATACGCCCCCGCCTTTTGTATTTCGGTTTCGGTTCTGTGGCCGAAATGTATGGTATGAGTTGTAGCCTGGTAGTGCTGGGGTGCTCTCTGGAGCCTTAAACCAGGTTTCTGTTACTGCACATATATCAATTTTCTCCATACTGAGGAGTGCCTCGAGTGCTGCAATTTGAGGTTCAGACTTCTGGCATTGAGTAACATTACCCTCAGTTTTTTGTTACTTGTGCTATTTACGGCGGTGGGTTTGTCTTTTGAGCCTTGCCTAAAAAGGCACTATGGGGGTGGCAAGAGCCTTGGCCAGTATTCGAAAGCCTAAGGGTGACAGGTGCAAGCCATCTCTAGCGAAGCAGAGTGGCTTGTCAAGCATGTCGTCCCAGGCGGACAGACACTGGATCCCCTTTAATGACACCAGAAACTTAGCCAATTGTTGAAATTGAGAATTTTTTCTTTATACCGTGGTATCATTCTTGGTGAGGGAAGGATGCTACTCAGGGTCAGGGTCATACCGGCCTGGGCTACGTGATCAGAGAGCTCTTCCATGTCTCTTTTCATATAGTCCAGAGAGGTACGGCTCAGGTCATTCACACCAACGTGGACAATGACAGAGTCATATTTGTACTTGTTCTGTAGTGACCTGAGTGCTTGTGTTATGTGGCGGATCCTAGCGCCAGACAGGCAGCTAACAGTAATCTTCTCCTTATTCAGTTTAGTGAGTGGGACGTCAGTGTGCGTGACTATAGATCTGAAATAGTTCTGGGTTCTGCACATACTGGATTAATTTATGAGAGAGAAAACTATTCTAAACCATGTATTATGGCAATGTGAATATATGTAAAGTTATTTGTTAACATTAGCAAAGCTGATAAAGTCAGGTAAATCAAACTTGCCCATGATCTAAAATAGCTAGAGCAGATTTACTACCCTTAAGTGATAATACCTGTTTTGGTAGTCTTAAGATCTATGACCATGTTCCAGTCTCCTCCCAAGATAATGATTATGAGAAGATGAGAGTATGTTAAATAAATTGATTAAATCAATCTGATAAGAATATGGGGCATAAATATTAAATGCAAGTTGTTTGTCAATTTCATTAAGTTTATTTACAGAAGGTAGATGGTCTTATAGTATCTGATGTGGCATCATTTATGTTTCCTTGAAAACTAGATTTAACTAAAATTGCAACTCCTGCTTTACTAGAATTAGTACCTGTGTGGTTATATTACTAGTACATTTTTTTTTCTAATTGATGCTCATCGATTTATTGGTCATGTGTTTCTTGAATTAAAATATGTGCCTCAGATTTAAATGCTAGATGTAAAAAAAAAGTTTCCTTTTGGATTGGTTTTCCAGTCCCTTGACATTCCAACTTTCTTTGTGAATGTAGTAATGTCTGTAAATTTTTTATAGCTAGGTTGTCTGGTACATAGAAATAGAATGTTCGATTTAAATAATATAATGAAAGAAAATTGAGGTTAACTCATGGATGTTAACTGAATCTGCAATTTGTGAACCAGCAAACACGAAAAGGTATTATATACCTTTGAAAAAGGTAAAAGTTCTGAATGAAAATGCCAGGTTAACTTTTCTCCCTAATCTAATGGGCCTAACCCTGAGAAAAATACAATAAAAAGCTTTGTAAGGGAAAAGCAATATTGAGTAATTCCCTGACTGATGGGTAGCAAAAGGTAATCATTCAGACAAGCACATTGCTAAATTAATGATCCAGCAGATATAGCTATTAATCTGGGCAGCTCCCTCTTAAAATCTAGTATAGATAGTACAGAACTAGCAAAAACTATAAAAAAAAATAGCATTTAATAAATTTTTGTAGGAAAGAAAATATATATACACATTACACAATGTAGAAAAACATTGGAGAGAGAGAGAGCATAGATCTACTTCATGAAGCCTTATTAACATGAACTTCATAATTTCTGTAAGCATGAGAACCCAGGAAAAAATAATAAATATAAGTTAATCTTATTCCTTATAGTAGTTTATTAGGATAACCAGGTATTCCAATTAGATCACAAAAGTGACCAAGTCAAATAAGTTTTATGAATGTAAAGACCAACTTACAATCATCCTTATCTGTACAGCATAACCTAGTAGAGTAACCACTTCTTGTTAACATAGAATCTTAATCCTTTAACAAATATTTATAGATCAAAACATGCATATATTCTATAGACACTTATTTGAGACTTAGCATGTCTGTTGTAGAATGAGCTATACAAATGAGTGAATGGATTTTGTGTGCATGAGAAAGATAAAGATAGTATGTACAAATTATTCTTATTACAATTATTATGTTACAAGGAAACCCAGGTAGTCAATTTGAATTTTTTTGTATGTTAAAGCCAGCTTTAACTCAAACTTCTTGTGTTGTGACATAAACCCATAAAGAAACCACTTCCTGTATTAAGAGGAAGTAAGAACTTTGAATCTAAGCCATAACATGTGAACAGAGTACCTGGGAAACTGAAAAATAAAATAGCATACTTAGAGTGTTACATAAAACCTCCAAGAAAGTTTCTCAAACCCCTGAAATTAGTAAAAGTGAAGAAAACACCAAAACAGAGTCACACACTAGCAGTAAACTCTGTTAGCAAACAGCAAAGGTCCTCCATAATACACATAAGAGAACTAACTTATTCAAAGCAAATCTGAACACACATCCATTTCAGACAGAAAATGTACTCCACAAAATCATTATTATAAAACAATCAAGTGTCTGATTTATAGTTAAAGTTTAGCAAACAATAATTTAGCATTCTAAAGAATCCACTTGTTACTTTGTGGCTTTATGTACAAATGTTAGTTTGGCTGGAAAAATCATATGACATTAAATTTTATTTTGTATTGGAAATTTACAGAATGGGAAAAGTTGTTGCCCCTTCAGTTTGTAGGGTATGGAAATATCTTGATTCTTATTTTATGAAACTTCCATGTTAGATCTTTTTTATTTTTATAAACACGGATGATAGAAGAGACATGCTGTTAGTTTAAAAATCTAGCGTAGACCACCCTAGAAGCATGATTAGTCTATCCTTAACCACAATGAGCTTTTACAATTATGATGTTGGCTGAAACACTTATTGTCAAATAGTTGAGCTAATATTTCCATTAATGCTTGCATAAGATCACCTTGAGTAATTGTTTCTGGAATATGCCCCTAGATAACATATTATTCCTTTGACTGCATGCTTCTAAGTCTAGAATTGTTTTCTTTAATAACTGAAATGTCTTTTATGTGTTTATACTTTTCTGAGTTTTGAGAAGTTTATCTTCACATATTGCAGTTCTGGCTTCCAGTGCTTCTATTCTGGTTGAGATAGATGAAAGGGAGTTCTTGATTTCAGAGATTTGGGAGGCTATGCCATCGACAACACTCTGTAAGAGTGATAGGGCTGATATGAGTTCCTCAATACTAAAATTTATTTATTTATTTATTTATTTATTTATTTGTCTTTTGTGGCTGGGGGTTTGTTATCTTTTGATGAGGGCTTGTAATGTTTTCAAGAGGTAGACTCTTTCTGGAGTTGAGGAAAATTTGGTCTTGGTGGTTTGCAGATCCATATCCATTTCATCATGAGCCATTTTCGCTAAGATAGTTGTCTATTTTCAGCATCAGATTGCAGATCCATTGACTTACTATCTAGCATTGTAAAAACAAGGAGTGCACATGCTCAGAAGCTTTCCGATTAGAGAGAGGAATGTTTCAAATGTTTTTAAAAGGCTCAGAATCAGATCATTTAGTTAATTGCCACAAACAAACAATGAATTAGTAGTTATGGTTGTAATACTGGATAGAAGATTTTGTCAGAGCTGCCATCATTTCTCTGCTTATTACTTGTCTACCACTTTCTCCCAGGTCCAACATCTACAATGATAAGTGTGGCACAAATGTGCTTTCTTGGGTTGCAGACTGGATACCTGACAGACTTTTTTCCTCAGGAAAGAGTTCAGTCCCTACTCCAGTCCTGCAAGAGAAATTCTGAGAACCCTGGGATGATGACAGCAACCATTCCTTTGGTACTGTTTGCCAAGCTACACATGAAAAAGATCCAGTGGTGCTTGGAATCTCTTTGATAGCGATGGTATCACCCACTGAACTTCCAAATCCCCCTCTTGGCCCTTCTGAAGAAAGAGTTACAGTAGTAAATTTCTAAATCCAACAGGGTCTTCCTTTCTACCCACCCACTCCCAACTAGGAACTGCTCACAAATGCATCAGATCTGACATGGGGAACACGGACTGGTTCTTCAACTATTCAGGGCTATTGGTCTCCCTCAAGATGATAGAGGACTTCAGTGTTTAAGGAACAAAGGTCCTTACTCGAGCCTTTCAGGTGTTTTCTCACCTGTAGATCCTAAGGCTGCTTAGGATTTTCTCAAACAACACAGTAATGTACATCAATAAATGGGGGGTACCAAGTCTTACCAGCTGTGCAGGCTAGCTCTTCTAGCATGGGATCAAGCTATAAAAGCAAATCTGTCCCTACAGGTGGTTTACATTTCATTTGAAGGAAATGTACTTGCAGATTCTCTAATCATGTCTCTGGAAGATCCACATAAGGGGATGCTAAACCGAGGTCTTTCTAGTCAAAGTCCACAGGTGGGATATTCCTCAAATAGATTTGTTTTCCTCCACCAAGAATAAACAGCACAAGCTGTTTTGCTCCAGGACTCCTTGTCCCCAGGACTGGAAGATTAATACCTTGTATTTCTGCTAGGAGGGGAAGTACTTCTATGCCTTTCCCCACTCTCTAATTCCAAAGGTTCTACTGATGATCCAAAGGGACAGACCAAGAATCTTGCTGGTGACTCCCTTCTGGCCCAGGCAACACTGATTCCCCTTCACCTATCCACTGATCATTGATACAAGTTACCCCCACAAACAGGACTTGTACAAAAAAAAAACTGGGCTATACTTCATCCCAACTTACAAGTCTCAACCTGCTACTGTGGATGATAGAATGTCGAGATTCCTTTTAGACACCAGTTTTATTGAATGTTAAGTGAGAGATGAAAGGAACCCAAATGGGTATTCCTAGAATTGGAGAAAACATATGACAAGGTCCCAAGAGAGATTATTTGGGCAGTCCTGTAATGGTTTGAAGTCCCAGAAACATTTGCAGAATTTGTGCAGAGTTTGTACAAGGATCTAATGATACAAGTGCAGTGTTCAGTCTTAAGAGTGGTTCCCAGTGGGAGAGGGTGTGCATCAGGGTTCAGCTCTGAACCCTTTGCTGTTCTTACTAGGGATAGACTACATTAACAAACTGGTGCAGCACAGGGCTACTATCAAGAGCAACGTACTTTTCAAAGGACTAACAAACGAGGAAAATGGGACTAGTAGGTCTAATTATTGTTCTTCATGTGAGTATGTGGTTAATTTATCGGGTTTGGAGCTGTCTGAGGCTCACATATCAGTATTAATTAAAGGTTTGAAATACATACCTACTGTTCTCCCCCGACTGCATGTATTAAAAAGTGATATCTTCCGTTTTATACGAAAGTTAAAGTTAGTGCAATTTTTTGCTTCGGAAAGTGTAACTAATAAGGAAATTGCTGAAGTTGATGAATGTAGTAATAGCTCTAATGATAGTTTTTATTCTTGCTGTTCTGGGGAAGATGATAGTAATAATGCCTACTGCAAGTTAAACACTGACAATATCAAAGTTAAAAGTGTTTTTGTTCCATTTTGTAATAATGAGAGTATACAGTGCTTAGATAAATCTTTAAATCATAATGTACAAATAATTTATGACAAATTTATAAGTCAAAAGAAAAAAAGTGTTGATTATAATTTGAATAAAATTGAATGGCAAGCATTAATTGATTTAAGTAGGAATGCACAAATGGTATTTAAACCTGCGGATAAAGGCGGGAAGTTAGTTGTGATGAATTATACACAATATCTATCTATGTGTTATAAACATTTAAAGGACAATACTATTTATCAGTGTATAGATATAACTGATTATGACAGAGCTCAAAAGTTGTATCTTGAATTATTAGAAAAAGGCAAAAGACTATATTATTTTTCTGTTAAAGATGTTACAGATAAATTTGCTATAAAGAATCCTAGAATGCCATGTTTTTACTGTTTGCCAAAAATTCATAAGGACATGGTGAATCCACCAGGACGGCCTATTGTTTCTGCTAGTGGGAGCTTTTTGAATAATATCTCTGATTTACTACATGAAGTATTAGTCCCATTAGTTAAAAAATTGCCATCTTATGTTAAAGATGTCTTTGAATTATTGGCAAAAGTATATCAAGTTAAATGGGATGATGAAATGTTTTTTATAGTAATAGATGTAGTAAGTCTTTACACAAATATCAAACATCTTGATGGTATTAGAGCTATGAAATATTTTTTAGGTGAAAGTCCTAGGGCTGAATACATTATAGAATTAATGATGATGTGTCTTCAAAATAATATATTTGAATTTGATGGTCATTTATATAGGCAAAAACAGGGAACAGCTATGGGGGCTCCATTTGCCCCTTGTTATGCCAATATATTTATGGGCCTGTTTGAGCAACAGTATATTTATACCAATCAATTTTATCGTACACATGTAATTGAGTATTATAGATATATTGATGATCTTATTTTTATTTGTAAAGGGGGTTATGAGTTAGTGGACCAATTTATAAATCAAATTAATGTTAATAATATGGGAATAAAATTTGATGGATTACAAAAAGGTAAAAAGGTACATTTTTTGGATGTTGAACTAAGAGGGGATAGTTACCAGCACAAGGTAATCTCCAAGATATATAGGAAATTCCCTAGTAGTAATAATATATTACATGGTGAAAGTTTCCACCCGTGGCACACTATGAAATCTATCCCTTATACAGAATTTAATAGAATAAAAAGATTATGTAGTGAGAATAGAGATAGAAATGTTGAATTAGAAGATAGTTTTTTCAGATTCAAAGAGAGGGGATATGATGAAATGAATTTGAAAGAAAGTTTAAATAAAGTGCTAAATAGTAAGTCTGAAAAATGTAGTTGGATATGGCATAAAAATAATAAAAGAAGGGAGCAAGATAAAAATATATATTTTACCACTACTTATTCAGTAATATCAGAAGAAATTATAGATATAATCAAATCCAGTTGGAATATTATAAGAAAAGAAGTAGATTGCTTACAGCAGAAGAAACTTTTATTCTCTTTTAACAGGGGAAGAAATATTAAAGACTTTATTGTACATAGTAGGTTTCACAGACCAAAATTGGAAATAATAGAAGGAAAAAAAGAAAAAGGGACAGTAGCATGTGGGAGATGTAGTATTTGTAGTTATGTTACTCGAAGGTTTGATAAAATTAATAATAAGAATTTTGAAACAAATGAAAGTTTTACATGTAATAGCCAGAGAGTCATATATTCAATTAAATGTACATGTAACAAATTCTATATAGGTGAGACAAAAAGAAGTTTCTCTTGTAGAATAAAAGAACATATAAGGGATGTTAAGAATTATAAACTATCTAGTCCAATAGCTGTACATTTTAATGAAATACATAAGGGAAGTTTAGAGGGTTTTCAGGCTACAATTTTGGATAGTGTGATATGTAAAAAGTTTATGACTGATGAACAAGTAAAACAAGTGTTGAGAAAAAAAGAAGCATTTTTAATTTTAAAATTTGATACTATGTTCCCTATGGGTTTGAATCAAG
The DNA here is from genome assembly GCF_019279795.1 of Protopterus annectens. Lineage (NCBI taxonomy): Eukaryota > Metazoa > Chordata > Ceratodontiformes > Protopteridae > Protopterus > Protopterus annectens. The sequence goes on from NC_056733.1 coordinate 670,592,806, forward strand.
AATGCTTCTGGAAAAGTTTTATGTAATTATGTTAATATGAATGTGTAGCTTTAATAAGAATTGTTTAAAAGTGTGTGATATAAGTCATTAATTAATTATCCAATTAAGTTCTGGGATATATAAACTTGGAGTTTTTCTGTATTAGATGTACTCTGTTAAAGGCTTTTGGCCGAGGCGCTAGAGATTTTTACAACTGGTGTTTTGAAAATAAATTCCTTCTTTGGAGTTGCTGGATTGCTGTTGTGGTCTTTCTAATACATTAACAAACTGATTGCCGAGGACAGTCAACAAAGTCGCTGTATGCAGATGTGCAATTACAGGCAGAGTTTGAGCAAAAAAGGAATGGGTAGGGGAATGGAATGCAAAGCTGAAAGCACATGGGATGAAAGTGAGTACAGATAAAACAGTTGTAATGGCAGCAAACTGGGAAGTCAGAAGAAACTAAGACTTGATATAGAAGGGAAAATAGAACAAGTTAACCACTTCAAGTGTCTAGGAGAAGTGGTTGAGGAGAAGGGACATTTGAGGTCAAAGCTAGAATCAGAGGGGGCTGCAGCCAACTGGTACAGTGTCAGGGGTAGTGTATGACAGAAGAATGCCAAAGAAGCTAAAAAGTAAGGTATGCAAAACAGTGGTGCAACCCATACTATTGTATGGTAGAGAAATCTGAGCAGTAAAGGGAGAGCGGTTGAAGCTGGAGCTGATGGAGATGAAGTGCCTGATATGAGAGATAGGATGCACACTGTGAGACAGATGAAAAAATGAGGACATCAGAGCAGAACACAAAGTAGCTCCAATTACAGAAAAGGTCAGACAAAACAGATCAGTGGTTTGGGTATGTGTAGAAAAGCAAAAAACGGTGTGGTGAAGATAATATATTACAGATAGGAAGAAGGCAAGAGGAAACAAGGGTGTCCAATAAAGAGGTGGATGGATTATATGAGAGAAGACCTGCAGCAATCAGGCATGAATGTTGAGGAAGCTAGAAGAGTGGCACTGAATGGAGAGATGGAGACAGTTGACATAACACCCTGACCCCTTGTAGAAAATGGGGGTGATTTTCCTGAAGACTTGCTTCAGGTGATCCAGGAGACAAGAACATACCACTAAAACATCTTGCATATTCAAAAGAAAAGATTTTCTATCTGTTATCTTAAGAATAGGAGCCCCTGTCCAGGCTCCAGGTAGGGGTCCCTACTTATTTTGTCTTGAGTGAACTACTCAGCTATACGGGACCCCTGTCCAGGCTCCAGGTAGGGGTCCCTACTTATTTTGTCTTGAGTGAACTACTCAGCTACTCGCCCTCGGGACCAAACCACGCCAACCGTGGGTAAATTTAGCATTACCCACACCCAGGCGTGGGTTATTGCTATAATATTTCCTCTTTTGAATTAACAATAGAACAGACTTCTTTGTTGAATAAAGGTTTATTGTTCGTTCCCACAAGACCATCAGATGTGGTTGAAGTACTGATAGTTGTCAGACTGTTTGCCAGAAAAGTTTCTTTATCATTCCTGTTTCCTGATCAAAGTGTTAGAAGTGAGAATGTTTTTAAGAAACTTAGTTCTTACTGTCCTGTAATCCATCCATTTTTAGAAGCTTTTGTGGGCCTTTGTGAAACTGAAATTTTACATGCTCTTAATACCAAAGATAGGCAGTCTTTTTATAATTTGTCTAGTGAACAAAGACAAGCATTTGTGGAATTACATGCATCCCCCACCTTGAAATACGACCAGCCCATAAAGGTGGAGTAATTGTAATTATGGATAAACTATTTTATCTGGAATGTATGGGAGAATTATTAGCAGATAATATGACTTATGCACATATAACTAAACAACAAACAGTGGGTTTGGTTGATAGAGTGCATTTTTTGTGCATGACTTACTTGTGACGACTTTGATTAATCATGACTTTTTTTTAATATTTTACAGTTGTATGGACTACCAGACGTCTACAAATGTATGCATGATCCACCTACGCATTCCATAGTCTCTAGCAAAGGATGGGGTCACTGAATCCTTATCCATATTTGTAACTCTTGACATAGTATCACTGTTCCCAGTGTTACCAAATACAGCTGGTATTGAGTATGTCAGACACAGTTACGTAAGGCAAGATTTAGACATAGAATAGATATTGTTTGTGCATTACTTCAACTTGTAATAGAAAACAATGTCTTTTTGTTTAATGGTGACTTTTCTCTTCTGAAGGTTGGAGTGGCTGTGGGTACTGAGTTTGCTAACAGCTATGCCAGCCTTGTGCTATGCTACTGGGAAACTTAACAGACATTACAAAATAATCCTTACTGTGACTTCATCAGCTTCTGTAGGCATTTTGAGGATGATGTGTTCCCTGTTTGGACAGGGACACTTGAAGTGTTTGAAGAATTTGTGGAGTTCCTTCATAGCACTACAGATTCTTTGAAATTTAGGAAACATTTTTCAGATTCCACCATTGAATTTTTAGATATTGCTATTAGCAAAGGCACATTTTGAAGTTTGGATACTAGGATATATAGGAAGCTGTGTAGAAAAAATTCCCCCCTTGCTCTCAAGAACTGAAGTCAATTTCTAAAGGGTGTCCTTCACTCAAATCTACCTAGGAGAGCTATACCACCCCATGAGATCTTAATACTATTTTGGAAAAACTTACCTTAGTACCTTTTGAACCAGTGACTTCTGCTTCCCTAAATTAACTGTTTTACTGGTAGCCCTTACTTCTCCCCTAAGGGTTTCAAACCCTTACAGTGTTCCCTCCCTCTCTTAGTCTCTCACAGGGCTAACCCTTCTTTCATGCCCAAGGTGGTAAATGAATTGTCTCTGTCAGGCTAAACAGTTATCTACCTTCTTTCCAAAATCACAAAAAGGGGATGTGCACAGACAACCTAGATTCCATTTTAATAAGGCTAAAGACCTGAGTAAAACTGGTCAGATTTGTTTCTTTTCAGAAAGGTAAGTTGAGCAACCTGATTCCTAAACAGACAATCTCCAACTAGATCTCAAAGTCCATCTCATTGTTATTCCTATCATGGCAAGTCCTGGTCTTCACCTGTGAAAACATGCAGCCCACCAGAGCAGTATTGTCCCATGGTGCTTTCAAGGGTTTTGGCTCCAGAGCCATTCTAGATGCAGCCACCTGGTCCTCTGTACACACCTTCACAATACACTTCATAGTAGATGCCTTTTCTAGGTCAGGAATGACTTTTGCCAGATCTGTACTCTTGAGTTTGGTAGACAGTTCCCCTGTCTTTGGTCCATCCACTCTGTCCATCTTATACATATTGGGAATCTCTCAACACTACAGAAATATTGCAACAGTGATCTAAGGAAAAGACAGTACAGTTGTGTAAGGACCTACTATAATAGTAGATGCACTAATAAAATAATCTGACCACCATGACTGTTAGTCCAGAAAACCTCGGCAGGCCTTAATGTAGAAGAAAAAGCTAAGTGCTTTCACGGTGTACCCACCACTTCTTCAGACCATATAAATACAATGAAAAGCAAAACAAGTTATATAAAGAAATTTAAAATCTAATACACCAATAGTCAACTACAAATGATGCTACATCATAATTAGTCAACAAATCAAATCCAAAACTCAAACATAAACTATTAAAACAGCCACGTAACTAATAGCCAATCAACAAACAGCAGTATGCACCTACTTGCATACATAAAGTCTCATTCACTTCAGTGCTTAAGGGGACGGGACTTCAACACAGGTTTTAAAGTAACTTGTCCATTTAGCTCTGGTTGAATATGTGCTTGTAGCTGCAAGATCCACTTTAACTCACTTCCTTCTGTGGAATTCTATAGATCCCCACCCCTCAAACTTTCAAAAAGTATCTCTAGCACTAAAAAACTAAATATATGCTGTTCTCTATGATTATAAACATGTTGTGCAACAGCATTGGTGTTCTTATGTCTGATGTCAAATATTCTAATATTCTTTCTCTAAAACTACGATTGTTTTTTCCAATATAAAATGCACTGCACCTAACACAGGTAGCATAATAAACTAAATCCTTGTTTTTGCAGTCTGCATAAAACTCATGGTCTTAGAGCCTGTAGCAGAATGTACAAAATATGTGCAGCTCCAAATATACTTACATGCTTTACATGACCTGCAGCAGAAGATGCCTTTCCTATCAGATACTGGCCTTGCAACATATAGTTCATTCCTATAACAAAGCTGTCTGCTTAATGATAAATTATTTATAAGGCTAAACTGTGGTATATTTTTAACTCATTACATCCGAGTGATGCCTCCAGGTGCATCTGCAGTTAACTCCTACTGACGTTTCTAGGCATCAAATATTGCTTGTTCATATTTGCATCAATAATTCCAAAAACATGCTATGTACAAGCTTTTAAAAGCTTTCATCTTAAAGCTTACACAATGGAAACTCAAATGAATGGCCAATTCTGTTTCACTATATCACATGCGATATTAATATCAGTGGAATATGTAAGGACCAACCTATTCTTAATATTGGATCTGCCTGCACTGTGACTGCCAGTGCCTTTCTCAGACAAAAAAGGTATCCCTTGTGTACCCCTAAGTCTACGCACATCTTCAATAGTCTGTTCAATGTCATTACTACCATACCCCCTTTTTAAGAACTCTTGTCTCATTATTTGAATTTTTTTCCATTTCACTACTGCCACTATGTAGCCTCATTATTTTAAGTAATAGACCTTTCATAATATTCTTAGTTACATGTCCTAACATATCTAAACAGTGGGTCACATTTAAGGGCTGACTGTGTACAATGGATTTTGCAAGTTGAGGTAAATCCTTTGCTATGCTTTGCTACTGATTTTGCCTGTAACAGTGCTGCTATACTGGATAAGGCAAATATGGAACTTATTGGCATGGGGTTGAAAGAGTTGGAAGATAAACTTTATAAGTATAAACACTGAGCTACAATGGCAGCGACTTCATCTTGAGGCAACTATTCACCATCGAGTAGTCCCACAAGGACTACGGATTCTAAAGATCCTACCTATGGATCTTTTTATCCAGAACTTTTTAAAGAGATGGCAAACACTGAATTTACAAGTAAGTTTTGACTATATGCATTTGGTGATTGATATTTTCAGCCCATTCAACTTGCTTTAATGATATCTGAGAATTACAGAATGAAATTCTTAATAAGTATAACATGGATGTTTGCTGTGTATCTTTAGATGAAGTATATGAACAAGTTGCTTTCTATGAGAAGAGGTTACAAGCGGTGAAAGTTAAGAAGCTACAGTGTGATATGAGAGACTTTAAAAATGCTGATTTTTTTTTTATGGCCTAAAGATAGTGCACTATAAAGTAATTCCATAAATGCCCCTTTGCCATCTATTAGAGAACACAAAGACAGTAGAACAGAAATTGTTCAACAGCAGAATACTACAGTTAGTAAAGAGACTGTACCAGCATTTTTCCCATCTACTGCGTCTGCTAGTATCAATGAGACTGTTGGTGCAAATTCTTTTGCACTTTCTGTCCCTTTACCCATAGAAAGGGATTGCAGAAAGAGTCGCTCCAAGAGCCGTTCAAGAAAGGGGTGTGTATGACAATTCAATCAACCAGACAGAATGGTCCTGATGACAACACAGAACAAACATCGGCAGCAAATGGACTAATTTTTAATATTTCATCTTTTGAATTAACAATAGAACAGGCTTCTTTTTTGAGTAAAGGTTTATCGTTCATTCCTACAAGACCATCAGATGTAATTGAAGTCATAGTCGATCTCAGACTGTTTGACAGAAACGTTTTTAGCTTTGCTGTTTCCTGATCAGTGTTGGAAATGAGAATGCTTTTATGAAACCTAGTTCTCTCCTGTTTTCATCCATTTTTAGAAACTTTTATGGGCATTTGTGAAACTGAAAATGTACATGCTCTTAATACCAAACATAAGCAGTCTTTTTATAATTTGTCTAGTGAACAAAGACAAGCATTTGTGGAATTACATGCATCCCCCACCTTCAAATATGACCAGCCCATAAAGGTGGGTCAATTGTAATTATGGATAAACTATTTTATCTGGAACATACTGGACAATTATTAGCAGATAGTATGACTTATGCATGTATTACTACAACAAACAGTGGGTTTGATTGATAGAGTGCATTTTTGTGCATGACTTACTTATGAAGGGTTTGATTAATCATGATTTGTTTGAATATTTTATAGTTGAAAATCCTGTCATACCCATGTTGTATGGACTACCAGAGGTCCACAAATGTATGTGTGATCCACCTATGCATTCCATAGTCTCTAGCAAAGGATGGGTCACTGAACCCTTATCCATATTTGTAGAAAAACGTTAAGACCAGTGTTGGACAAGATAGCTTCAGCCCTGAAAAGATACTGAAAATTTTTAAGTGATTAATATAGCTGGTCTAGGAGTATAAGTGGGACCAGTGCAATGTCCTTTGTAACTCTTGACATAGTATCACTGTTCCCAGTGATACCAAATACAGCTGGTATTGAGTATGTCAGACACAGTTACGTAAGGCAAGATTTAGACATAGAATATATCTCATTTGTACATTACTTCAACTTGTAATAGAAAACAATGTCTTTTTTCTTCAGAAGGTTGGCTTGGCTATGGGCACTACATGTGCTAACAGCTACGCCAACCTTGTTCTATGCTATTGGGAAACTGAACAGATATTACAAAATAATCCATACTGTGAAATGTATCAGCTTTTATAAGCATTTTGTGGATGATGTGTTCCCTGTATGGACAGGGACACTGGAATTGTTTAAGAATTTGTGGAGTTCCTTCATAGCACTACAGATTTTTTGAAATTTAGTAAACATATTTCAAATTCCACCATTTAATTTTTAGATGTTAATATTAGCAAAGACATGTTTGGATGTTTTGATACTAGGTTATATAGGAAGCTGTGTAGAAAAAATGCATTGTTACAGAAAGGTAGTATACATCCAGGACATGTAACTGAGAATATTATGAAAGGTCAATTACTCAGAGTAATGACGTTACATAGTGACAACAGTGAAATGGAAAAACATTTTGAAACAATGAGACAAGAGGCCTTAGAAAGGGGGTATAGTAGTAATGACACTGAACAGACAGTTGAGGAAGTGCGTAGACATAGGGATACACAAGGGAGACCTTTTTTTCTCTGAGAAAGTTACTGGCAGTCACAGTGCAGACAGATCCAATATTGAGAGTAGGATGGTCCTTACATATTCCAGTGATATTAATATCACATGTGGTATAGTGAAACAGAATTGGCCATTGATATTGGCTAATTCAGAATTAAGAAGGGTGGTACTCACTAGTATACCACAGTTCACCTTTAGGAATAATTTATCATTAAGAAGACAGCTTTGTTATAGGAAAGAACTATATGTTGCAAGGCCAATATCTGACAGGAAAGGCACCTTCTGCTGCAGGTGATGTAAAGCATGTAAGTATAATTGGAGCTGCACATCCTTTGTACATTCTGATACAGAGTCTAAGATAGATTTGAATTTTATGCAGACTGCAGAAGCAAGGATTTAGTTTATTATGTTAGCTGGGTTAGGTGCAGTGCATTTTATATCTGAAAGAAACAATCATAGTTTTAAAGAAAGAATATTAGAACATTTGTTTGACATTAGACACAATAAGAACACCAACCAATTATCTTGCACAACATGTACGTTCATAGGTGTTTACAAGGCTAATGACCACAAGGGCCTTTTTAAGCCTAGCCATGCATCCCAAATCTCTGACAAGTTCTGATACCCTTGATAAGTGTAAGCATGGGCCTGGGAGATGAACCATTTACAGGTTTCCTGTGTCCGTTAGAGATATAGGTGCCAAACCAGGGATAAATTTCTGGTTTCCAATTGTCCAAGTTGCTTTGAATTGGGTTAGGGAGGAACTCTGCTTCACATGGATGGGTAGCCTGTTCCATAGACAGGGTAGTCTCTGGATACATACCTATCTTTCCAGCAGGTCCTATTTATATTACAGACAAGGTTTAAGTCTTTAGAATGGGTAATTCTGGTGCTGTTTGTTTTGTGGATATGCAGGAGATCCATCAGAGTGGGGTCTGCCAATGCCCTCTATGCTAGGCATAGATCTCCCCTAATAAGCCTGTAGGAGACAGAATACAGGGATAGGGACTAAAGGTGGTCTGCATAGGACATAATCATGAAGAACAGCATATCTTTAGGTTTTTAGTGGCAGAGATACTTTTTGAAAGTTTGAGGGATGGGGATCTAAAGAATTCCACAGAAAGAAGTGAGTTAAAGTGTGTCCCGTTCCCTTAAACATTGAAGTGAATGAGACTTTATGTATGCAAGTAGGTGTGTACTGGTATTTGTTTGTTTGCTGGATATTAGTTAAATGGGTGTTTTAATAGTTTTTGCTTAAGTTCTGGATTTGATTTGTTGACTTATTATGATGTAACATCATTTGTAGGTGACTATTGGTGTAGTAGAGTTTAAATTTCTTTATATAACTTGTTTTGCTTTTTATTGTATTTATATGGTCTGAAGAAGCGGTGGGTACACAGTGAAAGCACTTATCTTTTTCTTCTACATTAAGGCCTGTGGAGTTTTTATGGACTAACAGTCATGGTGATCAGATTATTTTATTGGTGCCATGAGTTTTTGTATTTTCTGACCTCTGCTTGGTTGTGTGGATATTTTTTGGTATAGCAGTAGATGTCCTACTGATCACTGTTGCAGTATTGCATCCCTCCCTCATTCCCCCTTGCTATTTGAACTAATTCTTATGCACTCCTTGGACCAAAGGGGAGCAGTTTCTTTCCCCATTTAGCTAACCTTGTTTTTTCATTGCTGTTTTTATTCACGCTTATTCAAAGTTTCCTGGCTTTAGATAGTCTGAGGATCTTGAGTTCCTATATCTGGTTATGTACCCCTTCACCTACAGGCTTGGGTCATTCACTGGATATAGAAACATACGGAAGTTTTTTTTGTTTTGGTGTGCTGGCCAAACATCAGTTTACCTCAGCAAGATAACCCATCAATACTGGAATAGTGCAGTAGTGATCAGTAGGACATCTACTATTACGTAAGTCTTTACACAACTGTACTTTCCCATTCCTTAGAACATTGGAGAGTCCTAGTTTTTAGGCAGGGGGGATTATGCTAACAATTTGTTTCTTAACATTTGGCTTATCTACGGCACCTATAGTATTTGTCAAATGTCTGCACTGGTAATTGCTTTTTGCCTAAACAATGGGGTCCATATTTGCCCCCTTTCTTGGATGATTGACTAATCCACTCTACATCACCAGCAGAATGTCTGACAGTCAAGTAAATGCCCAGAAGTCACAGCTAACACATAGCACCAGAGTTGCCTTCCTTAGCATGCCTCAATTCTGTCCAGTGAAATGCCTTTTTACCATAGGGCAAGATTATGCTCCTAACAGAATATTTCCTGCATCTGTGCAGCCAATAGACCATTAGAGCAAGGGAATTTCTGAAGATGTTGGGATACATGGCCTCTTGCATGCTAATGGTTCCACTGACAAAATTATATGTAATTCCTAAAGAACTGCTGGTTACACCACCAGCATTCCTTAAACGGTATTACCTCTCCTACCATGCCTGGAAAATATTCTTTGGTGGGAGGAGATCATCAAAGCAAATCCAGGAGCCCGTTTTCAATTTCCAGAAGCAGGTCAGACCTTTACCAACAGCTCATATCTGGCTTGGGATGCACACCTAGAAGAATTTAGAGCCCAAAAGACATGAGATGAGCACCTAGCAACCCAGCCCATCAACATAAAAAAACAATGGCAGTACTTCTGACCTTAAAACCATGCAAAAAAAAATGGTTTCTGGAACGGTAAAAGTACTGATAGATGAAGAAGCAGTGGGACACTCATTCCCTCAGCCTCTGCAGATTAACAGTGCAACTATGTTAATTGCTTCAACTGTGTGGCTCCTCTAGCATCCATATATCCTGAGTCAGAACAACCCATGGTAGGCAGTCTAAGTAGATCTCTCCAAGACCCAAACTACTTGATGCTGTAAAAAGTATTTAGACCCAAGACATGTGGGGTATGCCAGAGATCCTCCAAAAAAAGGCATGTCAGAAAGTTCTGTTCAGGGAGCCCCCCCCCCCCCCCCGAGAGGGGTGTGGAGTGAAAACACCTTCACCTAGACAGACCTCTTTAAATACCCCACATTCCCAGTGCATCATAGAAAGTGAGAATGGACAGACCAAGGATGAGGCTGATTGCTCCTTACTGTCCCAAGGAACACTGGATGTTCTTTGTAGTCAGTGTTGCAGTACTGATTATTGGGTCTTCCTGCCATGCAGAAGACCGTGACTTTCCCGGTTGCCAGAGTCTTTGCATCATCCCTAGTCAATGGACATCAGAAGACTGGTGTCTGGATGACGGGGTATAAGAAGGGCGTCCAGCACCATCTTCAGGCCTTTCTAAGCAGTGAGTGAGTAGTCTGATGCCTGATGTCAGCACGACCTCCCCAGTTGTTTGAATCCGAGTGTTAAAGAGAAAAACAATAGGAGGCAGAGAGGAGATGATGGAGATGGGAACTATCTGCAGTAAACTCCTCAACATCTTGCACCCAGCAAGGAGGAGATAAGTGGTTAATAGAGGGGTGAGAGTATGTACTGCAACACTGATCTACTTGGATATCTACAGTTATTATAAATGGGACACAACTGTGCTAGATTCTTGGTAGTCAATGTTGTAGTACTGATTCTAAGTCATCTGCTGGGTGGGTGGCCAACCTAGGGAATAAGGCTTTGCAGGATGGCAGTATTGAAACCTGCTCTAGCCCTGGAGATATTACTCAGATTATAGTGTTTTGCAAAGGTGTGCAGTGAGTTCTACATGGCTGCCTCTAGGATACCTTGGGTAGGTACTCCTTTGAGGAAAGCAGTGGTAGTTGATCTGTGGTTGGAGTGGGCTTTAATATGACCAGGTAAAGTGTTTCCATGGTGTGAATGTCAGAACTTAATGCCACTGCTTATCTGTTTAGAAATGGTTTGTTTGGAGGCATGTCTTCCCTCTCTTCCTTCTGTAAAATCCACCGGCAATTGCTCTGCTGTATTAGTGGGGTTTTATCCAGTTTAAATATTTCCTGGATGTACACAGGCAGATCAGTTACTGAACTTGTTCTTTCTGTTCTGTAAATTTGGGAAGACTAGCAGATGGATATCCTGGTTTAGGATAAGATATCCTTCCATATCACTGTTGCAGTATTCATCACATCTGGGATCTCCTGCCAAGGATAGCCCAGTGTCTGCCAAGTATTCCAAAGCTTTTGTTACTTAAGGAGTGTCATGCATCAGATGTATGCTCCCTGCACAAGTGTAGGGCATAAACATGACACGAATATACATTACCAACTCAGAACTTCACTTCATTGCTGCCAGTCTGAACATAGTTTTTGTACTTCTGTCTGAATGCCCTTCATTTTGCTACTGATACCAGACCTACAACTTTCAGATAGGTACCCCTTTGGAGTTCTTTTTTCTTTTTCTTACATTGTTCAGTGTGTTACATGTCGTCTAAGAAATGGAAATGTCAGAGTGGAATACAGATTCCCTTTAAGAGCCACCATAATAGGTGTCTGTTTTGCTTAGGTGTGTTTCACAACCACATTCAGTGTTCCATCTGTTAGGCTTTTGTACCCAAGACACTGTGTAACTGCCTTTCCTTCCTTACATTTATCTTGAGAACCAACATCTCAAGCTTTTGACCCAAGGTTCCATGGTAGAATCTGATTGCCCCAAGGTACAGCTGCTGCTTAAAAAGGTGACCAAGAAGTTCTTCTTCCATGTTTCCCTTGTTTCTGCCTGCAAATCCTGGAATTTTATAACTTTGTGTCTCTCTGTACATAAGACACTGTAGTTACTTGGTGTAGCAATTTCAATGATCAATGCTACTTTTGTTTTCTTTTCATGGACTACTATATCTGGTTTTCTTGCATCTATTTTTTGAACTGTTGGTAATGAGATATCCTATGTGATATACATTTCATAATTTTCTATAATGCTCTGTGGCTCATGTTTCCAATGTTTTTCAGCTACTTCAACATTATAATGTTTGCATAATCTCCAATGCGGGAGTCTTGCCACATTATTATACCTTTCAGTGTACAGTCCTTATGCCATTATGGGGAGATTCCTCAAGACTGGAGACATTCCCTTATTAAACCTGTCTTTAAGGGAAAGGGGAGTAGGACAAACCCAGAATCATATAGACCCTTAAGTCTACTTTCATGTTGTGGAAAAATAATGGAGAAGGTAATACTGGATAAGTTATTGTCAGAACTAGATAGGTTGGGACTTGAAACCATATATCAGCATGCATATGTTGAAAATAGATCTATTACCACCTGTAACATGATTTTCTATAACAATATAATAACAGCTATGAATGAAAAATTGTGCTGTGATGTGATTTATATAGATTTAACTTCAGCATTTGACAGGGTCATGCACAAAACACTGATCAATAAATTAGTACAACTAGGTATTGATGTACTGTTGATAAGATGGATAGCTGCATGGCTTACCAATAGGCCATGGTAAGTATCACACACCAACTGGACAGGTGAAATCCTTGATTACAGTCAAGGTGTCCCACAGGGCTCTGTCCTAGGCCCTTACTTGTTTAGACTGTATCTTTCAGATCTTACTTTTTCATCTGAGGTGTTCTACAGTCTATATGCTGACGACCTGAAATTGGGTAAAATGATTACAAGTGTTACAGATAAGGTATGTCTGCAATATTTGACTAAATTGACCATTTGGGCACAGGAGAATAATATATTGATAAATACATCAAAAACTAAGCATATGAGATTTGGGAGACATAAACTGAAAGATGAATATTTAATACAGCACACAGTGATTGAAACTGTAGACTCATTTAAGAACCTGGGTATATGGGTAGATTCAGCTATGAGTTTTTCTAATCATATCAACCAATTGGCTAATGATAGTTATAGAACTATAGGTTGTATAAAAAGATTTATAAAGTCTAGGAAATCAAACATAATGAAGTCATTGTTTGTTAGTTACATTAGACCCAAACTTGAGTATGGAATAACAATATGGAAACTTTATAGGAAAACAAACATGAATAAACTGGAAAGAGTACAGCGGAAATATACCAAGGGCATCCATGGATGTGAAAATCTAAGTTATTATGAAAGACTAAAATATCTGAACTTGTACAGTGTCTCTTACAGATAAGAGGAGATTGTATTCAGGTATATAAGGCATTTAAGGACAGCTACCTCTGGGAATGTTTGGGGTCATCAAAAAGTACTAGAGAATCATCAGATAACCTATGTAGGAAATTCTATATGAATGAGAAGTGTACTAATTGGTTCTCTGACAGAGTAGCTGATGCTTGGAACAGACTACCAAATTACATTAAAGCAAGTACTAGTTTAGATATTTTTAAGAACAGCATGGACATTTATTATGGAAACAAGTGTTTTGGCAAATTGGCAAGCTAGAAGGGCTTTAATGCCCGTGCTTGAAACATTTGTATGTTTGTATGTATGTATTAGTGTATCACACCCAGCAACAAGGTGTGCGACTGTTTGCAATTCTGTTTTACAAAACCTACATTTGTCTGTTTCTTGCACATGTTCAATGGATTTTGTCAACCAATGTGTACATAGTCCACTATCTTGGGGCGCCAATATTAACGTTTCATCTTCTGGTTTAAATTCACCTCTCCTTAATCATTCCTGTGTTCAATCCTGATCAACTTGAAGTTGTTACAAGAGTTTTCCATACTTGCAACTATATTTATACATTTTCCACATTTCTTGCCTTCTCAACTGATCATTCACCTAATATTCTTTCTTTTGTTTTTTGGCATATTCAGTTGCTGCCTGATTTTTATCTACTTCTGGTTTGATTTCCATTCCCGCTTGACACCAATAGGCGTCTGCCAAACTAATCAGGGAAGTCATCTTAGACTTATTCTCCTTATGTTTCAAAACTTTCACTACATTTGGGTCTTGTGAGGTCAGCAAATATGTGTGCAGTCCCACAACTGCAGATCTATACATGTAATTAATTTCAAGGAGGCCCATACCTCCTTCAGAATGGAGAATATAAAGTTTTGAACAAAAGCTATGCTATGCAAAGCTATGAAACACATCATCATGGACCTAATAAACAGGGATATAGGGAATCTACAAACTCTGGATCCCACACAGTTTGGTCTTGTGAAGGGTAGATCATGCCTGCTCAACTTGGTCGACTTCTTTGAGTCAGTCATCAGAGCTGTGGATGAGAGCAAGGTGGTTCATACAGCCTACCTTGATCTGGCCAAGGGCTTTGATACCATTCCCCACTCAGGAATCATAGAAAAACTCACTAAGCTAGGCATCAACCCCTATATCACCAGGTGGGTTGCAAACTGGCTCACAGATAGAACCCACAATGTGAAAGTAGCTGACTCCAAGTCAGACTGCCAACCAGTCATGAGTGGTCCTGGGTCCTCTCCTGTTTAGTATCTACTTCTCTGAAGTTAAGGCCAACATGAAGGACTCTGACTGACAAAGTTCACAGGCAATTTCAATTTGTGAGCTATTATTAACTCCCCAATTGATGTTGACATCCTACAGGATGGTCTCACTGAGACCAACGACTGGTGTCAGAACCGGTTACCTATTATATTCTTAAAAGCCAACAATGTCGAATCCGACATTGTCGACATGAGAATAACAAAAGTGCAGAATGTCGAACGGGTAAACGGAACTCTCCGTAAGGGGAGATTTCCATTTACTTCAATGTAGTGCTGTCTCGGAGTTGGTACATTTAAGCAGCGGGGGGTGTGGGGGATGCAGAGGGGCTTGCCCCCCTGCCTACACCCTTTATATTTTCTTTTTTTTTTTCTTTTATTTTTTCTGAACATTTGAAATTTCAATGGTTCTATCATTAAAGGTCGACCTTTAGTGATTCAAACCATTAAACGTTCGATGTTCTAATATAGACCTGTCAGAACCATGGCCTTAAGCTCAATGCCAAAAAAATGTCGTCATCCCCTTTGGGAAATACCCGGTTCCCATGAATTACCACATCAAAGGTAGTCCACTGAAAACAGAAGGTGTTATGAGAGATCTGGGAACACAGGTTGACAGCAACCTCTCTTTTGACCACCACATTGCCACTGTGGTCAGAAAGTCCTTCTATGTGGCACATCTCATTACTAAGGGATCTGCATCCAGGAAGAAAGAGGTCATTGTCTCCCCTCTACTCTTCCCTCATTAGGTCAATCATCAAGTACAATGCCCCATTTGGCATGTACCTCACTAGACACCTGCAACAACTGGAGAGGCCACAAAAGTACTTCACAAAGAGGATCCTAGGCCTTAAACACTTGTCCTATATGGACAGACAAAAAAACTCCAACTATTCTCTGTCTCATATCTCCTACTTAGAGGTGATCTCTGCTTGATTTACAAAGCCATGTCTGACCCAGCTCTGTTAGAAATGCTACATTTAAAGAAATCCCAATCCCTCCACACTACACGCTCCAGAGATCTCAACCTCATTACCACAATCAGCAGAACGTGCTAGAGGGACAGGTTCATAACCCAGAGACTGCCCATGCTATGGAACAGACTTCCCATACATGTTAAACAGAACACCTCACTGGCCCTCTTCAAGAAAAATCTTGATGAGTGGATGGGAAATAGAAAATTCACCCCGGGAATCACTCCAGTGGCTCTCCTAGGTCGGGTGGCACGATGCCAGGGTAATGCTATGGGCTAGGCTTGTAAAGGCTCCAGGGCCATTAGCCTAGAATACACCTATAAACCAATGAATCTATGATATACACTGATTTTTATAAATCATTTGACAAGCATGAAGCATCCTCCTTGTTTTCCTGTCCAACCGATCAAAAACCTTTTGGGGCCAGTCAGTCACTCCAAAACTGTAAGTTAGGACAGGAAGAGCAAATAGTTTTATAGCTTCGACTTTGTTCCTAGATGTCAATGCGGTTTTCAGTATTAATTTTAGTTTTCTAAAATATTCCTTACTAAGTTTTATTCATATTTGCTTATGGTTTTATTGTTGATCCTTCATCAATTCCCAAATATTTATACACTCCCTGTTGCTCAAGTTCTTTTATATCACATTCCTGTCCCAGACTGATGTTTGCTTGGTGATGCAGCTTTCCTACCGTAAAGGTCGCTTTTACACATTTATCAAGACCAAATGACATTTTTATATCCTATGAAAAGGTTTTGACTGCTTGCAGTTGTGTTTTCAGTTCCTTATCTGATGAACTATACTATTTTAAATCATCTACAAAATGGTGATAAGTCTTTATATTTTGTTGTTTTCTATGTAGCCAATGCCTAATCTGTTAAGTAAACAGCATAATGGGTTAGGGGCAAGACAGAAGAGCAGTGATGACAGACAGTCATCCTGGAATATCCCCTTTTGAATTTTTATCCCTGGAAGAATAATTTATCCTTCATCATAGCTTAACTGCAAAGTGGTTTGCCACTGTTTCATGGTCACTGTAATGTAATTAATTGGTGTAGGGTATATCTTATACATTTTTAAGCACTCTTGTATCATTGAATGTGGCATACTGTCAAGTGCTTTTTTGTAGTCTAGCCATGTCTTCAAGCTTTCAAGTCTTGTCAGATGATATCAAAGGAAAGCTTCTGGATGCTCTTTTCGATAATCAGAATTTGTTTGGTACGGCTGTGATAGACCTTTTCTAGACCTTACGGGATCAAGGTAAGGTTATGAAAGGTTTGAAGTAGATGTTTTTCTCACCTGGCCAAGAATTTCAAAGAAACTATCCTAGTAAGACTGCTTTTTGTGTAGACTGCCTAGACAGTCTTCGAAAGGTAAGTAGGCTCCTAGGCATGCTTTTTCAGGTAAGGCTACTCAAAGCCCATACCCCAGAAGCAGTCCTTTCCTGACAAATCTGCAGCCATCTGACTGTCTGCCCTCCCTTCCTCTCGGCCAGGTTCGCTTGTCCCTCAGATTTTCTCTTTCTCTCCCAGTTTAGCAGCTGATTACCACAAACACCTGAGTTCTCTACATTATCTGGCAAGCTTACTTTATGACCTAGTAGACCCTTGCTTTTTTTTTCAGTTATTTCTCAACCCCCTGCAGAACAGCTTCTTCATTTTCCAGGGGTATTGCAAGGTAAGCTGGATTCTGGTTACCATTCAACAAGTTCCTCAGAGTGAGAGGGGTTTGGGATTTTAATCCCAAATTTTTCTGGTCCCCAAGAAAGAGAGGTCTTGGAAACCCGTGATGGATCTTTCCTTTCTGAGCACCTTTCTCATAGCACCTTCCTTCTGAATGCTCTCTTCAAACTCTGTTTCCTCTGTTGCTCCTCCAGGCTTTTTCAGTTTCCTTGGATCTGAAGGATGCACACCTTCATATTCCTGTCCACCCTTTATTCAGGAAATATTTGCCTGTTTCTTCCTCTCATTTTCTGTTCTCAGCTTTGCTCTTTGTTTTTTTTCAAAAGCCTCAGGGGTGTTCACCAAATGTATAGCTCCTGTAGTCACCTTTTGCAGACTTCAGAGCATTCAAATATTTCATTATCTGGATGACTTCTTGCTTCAGGCTCCATCCCATTCCAAGCTGGTACAGGATCTTCATCTTACCGAGCTTCTGTTGCACAGCCTGGGATTTACTGTAAACCTTCAAAAGTCAATGTTGACTCCATTTCAGGATCATGATTTCCTAGGCTGCAGGTTCCAGACTGTTCCAATGCTGGCATTTCTTCCTGCCTCCAAGGTTATATCCCTCACAAACTATTGTCTTTCCCTGCTTGTCATTCTCTCTAATAGACAGGGAGTTTTTCAGGGCTCTGGGGTTCATGGCCTCCACCGTTCCCATGTTTCCTTGGGACAGGCTTCATATGGGGAAGTTTCAGTGGTACCTAAAATCAGTGTGGCTTCAACACCTCCAGTCACTGGACCAACTAGTTCCACTGCTCCCTTGTCTGAGACTTGAATTTCACTGGTGGATTCAGCAATTATCTCTCAACCCAAGTATTCCTTTCCACCCTCCTCAGCCATCTCAGAAAATGCATCAGAGTTGCTTCAGGCACCCTGAAGGTGCAGGGCATTTGGTCAACTCAGCAGAGAGTGGATCACATCAACACCAAGGAAATGTGGGCTCTTATTCTGGCCCTTCAAGCTTTTCATGCACTCTAGGTCCCTTGAAGGCTTACACAGACACCACAGCCATGTGGTACATCAATAAGCAGGACCTAAGGTCCTACCTTCTTTGCAGGTTTTCTCTTCAAGCATGGGAAATAACCATCAATATGTAGGTCACTCTATGGGCAGTCTATTTACCTTCAGAGTGCATTCTTGTGACAGATTTTTTCAGCCCATCCAGGACACAGCCTTTACAAATGGATGCTTCACAGAGATGTGTTTCTGGGCATAGTTCATCAGTGGGGTATTCTTCAAATACATGTCTTTGCCTCCACTCTGAACAGGCAACTCCTTCACTTCTGTTCCAGAGTCCCAAGTCCTTTGGCTTGGAACGTGGAAAGCATGCCTTTCTTTTGGAAGGAAATGTTCCTGTATGCCTTTCCTTCCCTTCCTGTTCTTCCAAGGGTTCTTCACAAAATTGAGAAGGACTCCACAAATTTTGTTGGTGACTCCCTTTTGGCACAGACAGCACTGGTTCTCCCTCTAATTCCATCCAGCCAGGGACAATCATTATAAGTTACTTCACCACATGGATCTTCTCACACAGGACAAAGGCGCTCTCCTTCACCCTCATCTGTCCACTCTACGACTGACGCTTTGGGTAATAGGGTTTTAATTCCTTTACAAGTAACCAAAAAATATCCACAAGGATGGAAAGGAGTACACACCAGCCAAAATCTGAAGGTTTTAATGAAATTCCACGAGTAAACCACAATACATGAACGCTCTTAAACAACCATGCGTTTTTGTCCACACTGAAGATAGGACTTCATCAGATAACTTAATTATGTTTAATTAACAAATTATATACTGCAATCAAATTCAAATTGACCATTACCAAGGTTTGCATCCTGGTTCAACTAGTCAAGCTTATGAGGCTCATGAATATTAAAAACACCTATCCACTTGGATAAAAAATACAACCTACTCTAAAAATCATTTTGACTTGTTAAAACTATGATAATGATCATCAAATATTGAATAAATATTCATTATAATTCCCATTCCTTCGTAATATAAATTAAGTAAATATTTAAAATAAATGAATATTTCATTTTCTTCGTTGTATGCTTATTTTTCTTTTACCATTCACAGCATCAGAAAATATAGTGCCATCTGTTGTTCAAATAACATTAGGACCATGACATAGTTTATATTTTCGCTGCTCTTAATTTTAGAACAGGGGACAGTGATATATATTTGTTTAATCCTGGTGTTTTGGTGGCTTCCAACATAATTTGCCACCAGAGCTCCTTGTACTCCAGCCATTCCTCCCATAAACCACCCCTCATCTCCCTTTTGACCTGTTCCAATATAAAAAATAGGAATCTTGAGCTATCACATACTCTAGTATGTTTATACAAAGCATTGGTCTCCTTAGCTTTGGACATTTCGTATGTGTGCTCATAGATTATTCTCTTCAGCACCCTCTCTGTCTTGCCAATATAGAATGAACTGCATTTTTCACATGTAGCTATGTATATCACTCCCTTTGTTTCACAGTTATAATATCCTTTACTATTTATTGTTATACCCCTACTATTTATATATATTTCACCACTATTTATAATATGTTCACATTGCTTACAGTGTCCACATTTATAAGTTCCATTCTTTCTTTTCCCTACAGTTGTTATATTATTGTGGACATCATTACTCCCTACATTGTTGTTCTCCAAGATCTTCTTTATATTCCATGCATTCTTGTATACTATTTTAGGGGTAAAATTATTAATATTTACAATGTCTGAGAAGGATGAAAATGTATCCCATTCCCTCTGGAATAAGTCCTTCACTTTAGAATTGAAGGTGTTATACTGTAAAATTAAAGCAAATTCATAATGTTTATCAGTAGCCTGTGTATTCTTATTTGTAATACTGCATACCTTATCTACCGAACTTCCCTTTATGGGTTTGAATTTTGATGTTCTATTTTTCTCTACCTCTTCTCTGATATTTTTTACAAAATCCATTGGATATCCCCTTGCACAAAACATCTCCTCAAGTGTATTACATTCTACTTGAAAATCTTCATCCTTACTTGTCATACGGCACCCCCTCACAAACTGCCCTTTCACTATATTCTTTTTGCAGTGTGAGGGGTGTGCACTCGTGTAATGAAGAAAGGAATTGCAAAATGTGCTTTTCCTATATATTTTTGTTTCAAAATCATTATTATTTTTGTTTTTGTAAATTTCAATATCTAGATATTGTAATATATCCGTTGAGGTAGTGTACGTAAATTTCAAAAAACTTGTCGTACTATGAATATAATCAAAAAATTCTTGAAATTTGTCATAGCCCCCTGTCCAAAAAATAACTATATCGTCCAGATAACGACGATATAATGACCAATATTGGTTAAATTCTGAATCCAGTACAAATTGGGTTTCCCATCTGGCTAACACTATGTTGGCATAAATGGGTGCACACGCTGCACCCATTGATACTCCCTGTATTTGTTGATAATATTCACCGTTAAAAAGTATGAAATTATATTTGAGTACCATGTCAGCTAGTTCTACAATAGCTACCTTTTCAGAATGTGTAAGTTTTTTGTCACCAAAAATCATGTCTTCAAACATGCTTAACTCTTCTGCGTGAGGTATGCAGGAAAAAAGATCTATAACATCAATCATGACAAAAATAAGATTTTCTGACATTAGATCTGGGGTAATACATCTCAATAAATCCCATGAATGTTTCAATATATGTGAATTCTCATTGCATATATATTTAGTCTTTGAATCTACGTATTTTGCCAAAGGAAGTGTTTTTGATCGATCTGCTGAGACAATCGGTCTCAGAGGGGGATCTTCTTGAGAAGGACTCCACAAATTTTGTTGGTGACTCCCTTTTGGCACAGACAGCACTGGTTCTCCCTCTAATTCAATCCAGCCAGGGACAATCATTATATGTTACTTCACCACAAGGATCTTCTCACACAGGACAAAGGCGCTCTCCTTCACCCTCATCTGTCCACTCTACGACTGATGCTTTGGGTAATAGGGTTTTAATTCCTCTCCAACACCAGTTTTCTGAGCCTGTACTTAGGGTCCTGGAGGAGGCCAGGAAACCTTATATGCCCAAATGGAAGAGATGTTCTGTTTGGTATCTCATACACCACCAGCATCCCTATTCAGTCTGTGTCCCTTTGGTCTATCTGTTATTTATTTATTTAACATTTGTTTACCGGGAAAGTCCGACTTGGAACAAAGCCAATTTTCAGCAGAGGCTCAGGTCAAAATGCTCCAGATGCATGTTTTTGTGATGTGGGAGGAAACCGGAGCACCTGGAGGAAACCCACATAAATGCAGGGAGGACATGCAGACTCTGCACAGAAGGCAACACAGCCGAGAATCAAACCAGAGAACCTCTTGCTGTGAGGCGACAACACAATCGCTGCACCACTGCCCATTCGTTATTTTCTATCTGTATATGACTGGCCTATCTGTGTAAACTTCTACATAATGGCTTGGCATATTCTTCAGTGAAAACCCACTTGTCAGCCATTTCTGACTGTTTACTACTTAATCTTCCTTTTGCCTCTAGGTTTGAGGTCAAGCAGTTTCTTAAAGGAGTTCTTCATATTAATCCCCCAAGGAAGCCCATTCCCCCTTCTTGGGATCTTAACTTTATCCTTGAAAAGCTGACTCAGGCTCCTTTTGAGCCTTCTGCTGCTTCTCTGAAACATTGCTCCTTGAAGACTATTTTATTGGTTGCTTTAACCTCTGCCAGAAGGGTATCTGAAATGCAGGCTTTGATGCTGGTCTCTCTTTTTCTGTTTTTTTTTTTCATAAAGACAGAATTTCTTTCTGTACAAATCCTTCTATTATGCCCAAGGTGGTTAATGAGTTGTCCCTTAATCAGTCTATTCAGCTTCCTCCTTTTTTCCCTTCTGTGCAATCTGCTAGTGAGAAAGTTCTTCATAATGGATATGTATAATTGGCTCAGATATTACTTGTCAGCTTTATGCCCTGCACTTGCATGGGGACCATATGTCTGAAGTACAACACGTCCTAGGTAATAAAGGCTTTGGTATATTGACCAGATGTTGGGCTATCCTTGGTTGGAGATCTCAGAGACAATGAATACTGCAGCAGTGAGCAGGACATCTACTTTTGTGGTAAGATACTGCACAACTGTACTTTGATACCACCTTAGGTATGAAAGATGGGTTTGTTCTAAGGGTTACCCTAGCCCTGTGAAAGACAGTGAAAGGCTCTTTACACATGAGGGCTTGTATCTCTGGGACCCTCCTTGTTGAGGTGACAGCTATAAGGAAAGTGGTCTTCCAATGGAACATCTTTAGATAGGCAGCTGGTTCAAAGGGTGACAAGGTGGGTTTCTCTAGCACTTAATTTAGACCCCCTGGAAGGAACAGGATTCCTTCAGGGTGGTCACGTGAATGACCTTTTTTAGGAAAAGTTTCATGCTGGGGTATGAAGATAGGTGGAGATGGTACAGACAAAGTGAGACAGCAGATTCATGTACTTTAATATGGGAGTGTGAAAGTCCTTGTCTAAACAGGCCTCTAAGGTATTATGACTGCACTGATGTCTGTGTGAGAAGGGTTGGTGTTCCTGCTGTGACATCTGTTGGAAAAAACTCTTCCCTTTAACCAGATGTGATTTTCTCATGTTGGGTTTCTTTGCCTCCATTAGAATGAAAGCACCTCTTTGGGACAGGTAACACGTCTTGGTGTCAAAACCAAATTCTCCAGGCTATTGTTCTGATTGTGGCTAGGTGTGGATGGAATACAGATACCTTGAGTTGACTGAGGAGATCTGCTTCCTGTGGTAGGGTGTAGAATCTCTCCTCGCTGAGGGCCAAGAGAAGGAAGAATCAGTGTTGCCTCAGCCAGAAGGGGGGCCACTAGGATCATGCTGGGTCTGTCCGTTCTGAATTTTATCAGTACTCTTGAGAGTCAGGGGAAGGGGCAAGGGCAGGGATGCATACAGGAATAGCTTTGTCCACCTGAAACAGAAAGTGTCTATCTTTCAAGTCCCTGTCTGTCGAATTCTGGAGCAGGACGTTTGTTGTTGTCTGTTTTGATGAGTGGCAAACAAGTCTACTGAGGGGATCCCCTACTGTAATGTTAGGTCAAGGAACACCTGTGTTCAGGATTCATTTGTTGGGCTCTAGAAGATCTCTGCTTAGAGGTACTGCCATCGTACTGTTTTGACCTGGAATGTAAGATGCTGTGAAAGACAGTCTTGGTTCTTGAGTCAGCATCCAAATTCCTTGATAGACTGCACAAAGGGTAGAACAGGGTACTTTCTTGTTTATGTACTACACCATTGTGGTGTTTTCTCCAAATGTGCAGGGTTCCTTTACTTAAATTCTGCTGAAAGGCATTTTATCACCAGATTAACGGTTAGTAGCACCTTCCAGTTTATATGTGGCATTCTTTGCTGTGGTTTCCAGATGCTCTGTACTTTCATGGAACCTAAGTGAGCTCCCAAGCTATGTCTGAACTGTCTTTGGTGATTGTCTTGTCTCCTGGTAAAGAGAAATTTGTCACTGTGTTCTGCAGTATTATGCTCTTCCACCATAGCAGCTCCTTCTGGCATGGAAAGAGAGGCAATAGGGTATCATCCAGTGTTGAGAAAGCTGTTCCCAAGCATTTTTAGGAACCACTGAAGTTCTCATGTCTTTAACTATGCAAGTGGAATCATGAGAATGCAGGATGCCATGTAATCCATAATACTTAGAAATTCACTTGCTCTGATGTGCTGTTTTGGTAACAGGCTAGTAATGTAGTTTGTCAGGAAAGATATCTTGACCTGGGGAAGGAAGGCTTTTTGTTGGGCCAAATCTATGAGGGCTTCCAGAAAGAGGATCCTTGTTTAACGCTGAGTTTGCGGCTTGCAAATATTTAGTGAGACTTCCATTCTGAAAACAGTTTGTGGTGATTTGCAAGGTGTACTCCTGGGTCTCTACTGTGAATTTTCCCTGAATGAGACAGTCGTCTGCAGTATGCTATCAGGGGAGTTAAGCATTTTTAAAGACCCTGGCAGCAATGGACAGATCAAATGGTAAAGCACAGAATCGGAAGGGAGAGCCTGCTACTGCAAATTGAGGTATTTTCTATGACTGTCTGTTATGGGGACATAGATTAAGCATCCTTTAGATCTAGTGATAATGACGGCATTGTAGAAGATCATGGGAAGTAATTTTTTTAAAGTAAGCATTTTGAATTTTGGATTATTGGGAAACTTCAGTTTTTGGAATGTCCAAGATGGGCCTCCAGGTGCCCTCTTTTCTTAGAACTAGAAAGATCCTTGAGTAGAAGCTTTTTTCTCCTTACCTGGCGGAGCAGGTTGAATGGATCCTTGGTGAAGTAGTTCCCTGAAGATAGGTGATAAGAGGGTCTCCTGTTCTTTTGGTGGTATTGGGATGCCCAAGAGGGGTGGGATTTCACTGAAATAGTAGCTCCTTTCTTTGATATTGATGGTCCCTGGTAATGGGTTTCCAATCGATTTAGGAAGGAGAGTATTCCAAGAGGTTTACAGGGAAGAGTAGGTAGGAGTAACAGGCTGAGGTTGAAGATAGTAATAGCTGGTCTATATGTTGGGTGGGCTCTATGGAGCTCCCAGCTCTGTGCAGTTGTTCTGGTTGCTAGTTCCTGGATTGTCTAGGAGGCCCCTTTGTTTAGGGGAAAATTACTAGGATTTGAGGAGTAATTCCTATTGTACCTTGGTATCTGAGACAGATACAATTCATTCAGTTTTTATTTGCTTTCTTTTCTTATCCAGCTTTCTGAAAACTTGTTCAGCTGGAGAAACAAAAAGGAATACTTCGTGTAATGTAGCATTGAATAGTTCAGCCTTGACCTGATCTGATAGGACCGAGTCCTGAGCCATGCATGCCTGTGGATAACTGAAACTGTGACAGCTGCTCTGCATGATGCATCCAAGGCATCATGATCACACTTTAGGGAGTGTCTGGAGACTTGTAGAGCTTCCCTCGCTGTGTCCCAAATTCCCTTTGATAAGGTTCTATAATGAAAAGACTCCACCTTGGATAGAATTTTGTCCTCCAAGAGATTCAAAGTACTTTAGTGTAAAGAATTCATAATTCAATGCTCTCATTGAAAGGGTGGCAGAAATATAAGCCTTTTCCTCCCAAATCTAATAGTCTACTTTCCCTGTCATTAGGTAGGAGATGTCTAGTTGGCCCCTTAGGTAAAGCTTTTGTGGATTCAGTAGAGACTGAGGGGATCAGCTTTGTGATTTTCTTTAGAGGTAATTGTGTGAGTCAAGCACTCTGTAAAACCTGTCTGGCTTCCTTGAGCAGGTGGTAAAGAATCAGGATGTAATGCAATGTCTTCAAAAACATCATCCAGTACTATATGTATAAGAGGAATAGCCAGTGGCCTGATGGAAAGCAAACTCAGCAGTTCCCTATAATGGGTCTGAGCTTGTGAGAACTGTTTGTTTTCCCACGTGAAAGCCTTCATAATTCTGTGAAGGGTATCTCTGAAAAAGAGGCCATCTAGTTGGGAAGGGGCAGAAGAGAGGGTGTCAGTCTGAATCTGGATAGGTTTGTGATAGAAGGTACTCAGAACAGAACAGCTTATCTTCTGAGCTTGAGGAATCTGAATCTTCCTGAAAGGTCACCTCCTTGCTTCTTTTAGGTGGGGAGGCTTCACTGGCAGAAGTGTAGGAGGACTCCCTGGATTTCATAAAGACCATGAATTCTGTGCTATTTTTAGGTGGTTCTGGTCTTCAGCATTAGTTGAAGTGGCTGAGGGCTGTGGCAAAGAAATGGTTTGTTTTGGTTTAGGTGTCCGTTTAGAAGTAATGACCTGATGTTGTGGTCATCCAAGTGTGACTTTGGTGAAGGTTTCGGTAACTGAGGTAGGCAGGGTGTTTCCCTCAAGCCCCTCAACCTGATCATTCGAAGCTGAGGCCTGCTGAGTAACCACAGACTCAACCGATGTCTGTATCATGGTAGCAGTAGTAAGCTGGAAACCATGGTGGCCTCCCAAGGGGTCACGTCAGGGATCTGGGCCTAGAAGACACCTCAAGTGGGTCATCAGTAGACATATGAACTGGAGCTTTTTTGACAGCTTTAGAGTCCATGATTATTATTTTGCCTTTCCGTTTCTTCAGAATGACGTTGGCAGAAGATGGAGTTTGCAAAGACTCAGCAGTAGCTGTATGTTGTGAAGCCACTGAGGGAACTGAAACAGAGGACTCCATATGGGAGGATAATTGCTCAGCCCTACATTTGAGTTTTTGCTCAGAATTTAGCAGAGTCGGAACAATTAGAGAAGTTATGCTGAGGTTCCAAACAGAACAGACAAAATAAGTGAA
Organism: Protopterus annectens; assembly: GCF_019279795.1. NCBI lineage: Eukaryota > Metazoa > Chordata > Ceratodontiformes > Protopteridae > Protopterus > Protopterus annectens. The sequence goes on from NC_056733.1 coordinate 670,619,325, forward strand.
AATCTTTGCTTCCCACATTTCAAGTGATTGTTAATCTTTTTAAATTAATAGAGGAAAATCCTCAATGAGATACCTATTTGCCTGGAGGAGACACTAGAAAAATGAGCCAACAGACAGACTGCAAGCATTTTGAATACATGAAGCACATCAGACTGCACAGATGTAAGGTAAGGGAGACTAAGAAACCTGGTAATAGAGAATCATCTTTGGATAAGTGTAAAAGATTTTCTAGTTAATGGTGAAGTAAGAACTAGGACCCTTTTCAGGCTAAATGCCTCTGGTTTTACAGTATATGTGAGTCATCCTTGGGTCTTATTGTATCAAGGTTCACTTCTCTGCCATATCTGCTGTTCTGCCCATGGATCCCCCCTTTCTGCCCTGCCTCACATGGAACAGTTCTGGAAAGGGGTTTTACATATTTGCCCCATTAAGCAGGTGGTCCCTTTTTGGGATCTTAATTTTGTACTGGAGAGACTTTGCACTTTCCCCCTTGAACCTGCTCATGAGGCTGATTTGAATTTCTTGTCTTGCAAAAGTGCTACTCATTGCTCTAATTTCTGCAATGAATTTTAAACTTTTATGGTAATTCAACCTTATCTAATGTTTCACAAGGATAGGCCAACTTGGAGAACAAGCCCTTCATTTATGTTCATAGGTGTAAACTAGGCTAATGGCCCTGGAGCCTTTACAAGCCTAGTCCATAGAAGTGCCCTGGCACTGTGCCACCTGACGTCAGTTCTCAGTGCCTCTATCAAGTAGAGCCACTGGAGTGATCCCCAGGGTGAACTTTTTTTTATCCCATCCACTCATCAAGATTTCTCTTGAAGAGGGCCAGTGAGGTGCTCTGCTTGATATGTATGGGAGGTCTATTCCAGAGCATGGGCAGGCTCTGGGTTATGAACATGTCCCTCCAGCATGTTCTGTTGATTGTGGTAATGAGGTTGAGGTCTCTGGAGCATGTGGTGCGGAGGGATTGGGATTTCTTTAGATGTAGAATTTCTAACAGAGCTGGGACAGACATGGCTTTATAAGTCAAGTAGAGATTGCTTCTAAGTAGACAATATGAGACAGAGAATAGTTGGAGTTTTTTGAGTCTGTCCATATATGACAAGCGTTTAAGGCCTAGGATCCTCTTTGTGAGGTACTTTTGCAGCCTCTCCAGTAGTTGCAGGTGTCTAGTGAGGTACATGCCAAATGAGGCATTGTACTCGATGATTGGCCTAATGAGGGAAGAGTAGAGGGAGACAATTAACTCTTTCTTCATGGATGCAAAACCCTTAGTAATGAGATGTGCCACATAGAAGGACTTTCTGACCAAAGTGGAAATGTGGTGGTCAAAAGAGAGGTTGCTGTCAACCTGTGTTCCGAGATCTCTTGTAACTCCTTCTGTGTTCAGTGGATTACCATCGATGTGGTAATTCATGGGAACCACTTTTTTCCCAATGGGGATGGCAACATATTTTTTGGCATTGAGCTTAAGGCCATGGTTCTGACACCAGTCATTGGTCTCAGTGAGGCCTTTCTGTAGGATGTCAGCATCACTTGAGGAATTAATAATAGCTCCCAACTTGCAATCGTCTGCAAACTTTGTCAGCCAGAGTCCCTTCATGTTGGCCTGAACTTCAGAGAAGTAGTTACCAAACAGGAGAGGACCCAGGAGCCGAACCCTGTGGGACTCCACTCGTGACAGGTCTGCAGTCTGACTTGGAGTCAGCTACTTTCACACTGCACTGTTGGCTCTACCTGTGAGCCAGTTTGCAACCCACCTAGTGATATAGGAGTTGATGCCTAGCTTAGTGAGTTTTTCTATGATTCCTGAGTGGGGAATGGTATCAAAGACCTTGGTCAGATAAAGGTAGGCTGTATGAACCCCCTTGCCTTCATCTGAACTTTGTCTCCTGCTGTGAGCTATCAATCACAGTAGCAAACAACTCAAATTTGCCACTCTGACAGATACAAAGGGGAGGTGTTTAGGGGGAGGGGAGATGAGTTTTTAAGGACTACAATTCAGGCACAACAAAAGAGTGAAAACTGGCCACTTTTAGAAAGAAAAAGAAGTAACAGGCACTGAGAATACTGTTTTGTGTGATTATCCCTGTTTGTCTTTTAAGTAGTCATTGAAAACCAAGAAATGGTAATTAAACCTGACTGACTAAAAGAAAGCAGGGTGAAAACGCATGTACAGTCAATGCATTGACAGGAGCTTAGGGGCTATGATGTAATATTGTAAAGCCAAACACTGCAATGTGGGATACCTAGATGTAGACTAAATAATCATGATGTCAGACCCCATGTGGGCAGACTCTGGAATTACATTTAAAAATATTCAAAAGTATATAGAGTCCAAAAAATGGTGTTAAAATGTAGGAAACATCAAAACCCGATGAAATGCACATGCTTTGTTCAGTCTGTGGGTGAGTTTCTCCTTCAATCGAATTTAGAACTGAAGCTGGTGTTAAAAAAGGGATAATTATCAAGGGATATAAAATATTGCACGATAACTATAGGAATCAATCAGAAGAGGTCATAAAAGCTTGGGAAGAGAGATTAGGTATGCAATTCACACAGAAACAATAGCAGGATATATGTGTGGCTCTCAAATATGCAACAAAGTCTAGAAGATTTAGGTATTTTTTGCCTGGACGTGTTTGCATATATACTTTTATACCCTAAGTAGACACCAAAGAATGTTTTCCTCAGGTAGAGAGAAAATGTTGGAGGTGTGATGGGAAAGAAAGGGGTAAATGGGAACATATGTTTTGGGAGTGTAAGGAGTTTGGAGATTTTAAAAATTCCTTACAGTGTACTATGTTAGGAATACTGGGAGAGCAAATGAATGTAACTTTGGAAATTTGTTTTGAGCCGGGATACAGGATCTGAATGGTGACTGCCAAAAAAAAGGCAGTTAGTAGAAAATGGAATTCAAAATCTAAATCAGCTATATTTAAAGTAGTGAATATTGTAACAGAGATAAAAGAATAGGAAGTGGGATCTTTAGAAAAGGATTGGAGTAGGAATTTCCAAGATGGCCGCTAGCTAGGAGGCACATTTCTCAGACAACTCCTGACTGGGAATTAAAATCTAAAGCAATCTTGGCTTAAACATGTCTCAAAACTCAGCAAAAATCAAGAAATCTAACAATATACTGGATACTAAACTATATTTTCAGAAGATTTTGCAAAAACAAAAAGAAAAGCACAGTATTTTATACTTATCTGCGAGACCACATGTGCTGACAGGGGAACATATATAACAGTACAGACTTGTCTGAAAATCTGCAGTTTCTGCAAAGAAAATAAAAAATATCAATTGTAGTAATATGCATTCAATGGAAGCACAAACAACAAAAACAAAACTTTCACAATTAAGCACCCCTGAGAAAGAAGTACAAAAAAAAAAAAACAAAAACAAAGAACTGCAAAGCTGCAAACAGAGAAGCAGACTCCCAAAATGGCAACTGAAAAATCTCTCTTACTGGAAGACCCTAAATTAGCTCTAATACCTCTGCAGGAAGAAATAAAAGCTTTTTCTACAAAACTAAATGCCTTTGGTAATACCTTAGACCAAATATCATCCAGACTACAGAAAAATGAGGAGAAAGCTCTAGAAAATGAATACAAGTTAGAGAAAATAAAAAAAGTAACATTGCCACAGGAAAAACAATATCTGAACTGCAACAAAAATAATAGACTAAGAAGCAAGGTCCAGAAGAAACAATGTGCTTATCAGAGGCATCCCTGAATCACTGAATCATATGAGCAAACCTCCCTGCATGCTGCTATAACAGAAATATGTGAACTATTCCTGGATAATAATGTGGCAGTACAAAGCTTTGTAATAGAGAGGTTCCATAGAGCACTAAAAAAATCCCAGACAATTAATGCTCCAAGACAAGTATATGTGAGATTACTGAATGCAGCTCATGCCAACATGGTTTTACAAGCAGACAAAATAAAAAAAAAAAATCATGTGGAAAGGAAATATAATAACAGTTGCACAAGATCTACCATCAATAATCAAACAACAGAGACAAATTCTTTCACAATTTTGTGCATATTTGATAAAGAACAAAATAAAGTTCCAAATGAAGTATCCTGCTTCACTGCATTTCCAATTTAAGGGTTCTGCATACCAAATAAAAAACAAAGATGAAGCAAACTCAACCTCCTTGAAAGTATTTAATGAAATCCCTCCAAAATAACAAGGGAAAAGTAAATACATTTGTTCTGCTACTGTAAACATTTCTAGTGCATCTATAGTATAAAAATGCTTAATTCCGACGAAATAATGATGTCGCTATTGTTCTAAACATTATTTTAGTAGTTTCTGATGTAACCTAACCGTAAAATACAAGAACAACATTTTAAAAGCTTTATTTTCCATTTCAACATTCTAAAAGCCATTTTCCAGGAATCTGAGTCACAGCAAGCATCCCGTGATCTTTAACCTCGCGTCAAAAACATAAATAAGTCATCAGTGATGTCAGAGTCAAAATCCAGGCTATGGCAGCCTAGAAATCACAAAAAGAAGCAAATACAAGGTAAAAGCAAAGCTATATCTTCCACAGCTCGTATACATCGAAAACCAGGAAGTAAAATCAAAGCTGCAAGGCTATAAATCATGAGACTGCTTTTTTCTTCAAGAATAAGAACCATACATGGCTTAAATTCCACAGAGGTACTGCAATCGTTGTATCTCAATACATGTAAGCCCTTAAAGACAGTTCTGATTGCAAAATAATTCTGAAGCACTAACATTCTAGCTAGCAGATACAAAGGATGGAAGCAGTATTAAGTAAGAACTGTGTAAGAAACTGTGATTTAAAAGATCCTTGCAGGGAAGAAAAGGGAAGGGGAAGAAAAAAAATAACAGCTCATGAAGAAGAGGTTAAATAATACGAAAAGGTTGGCACAATAATGTTAACAATATGTATAGATGCTCTTTCATGATATACCTCTCTTTTTTTGTGAACTAATTATCAGTTATTAGAGGAAAAGTATAGTGTTTATACATGATGCATGCTAAGTAAAGCATATCGTGAAGACGCATTCGTATGTGAAATTTCACATATATAGTATTATTGAGGAAACAAAACAAGTTTTGAAAGCACAAATTACAATTGTACTATATTTACTTAACAGTATATGCACTAGCAAAGTCAGCTAATAAATAAAAATAAGCTATTAATGTCTGAAATAGCTGGGAAACTTGGAATATAGAAGCGTAAACATTAACTACCCTACCGCCAACTTCAGTTAAGAACACACAACAAGTTATTTTAGTTAGGTTGCTGTCTGGGGAGTGTATACCCTGGAAATGTGTGATGTTTTTTGGAATGCAAAATAATTATAGTTAAATCTGTAGATAGGGATTGTTTTTTTAATTTCAGAATGCTGTTTACACTACTTGTTTATTAGATAATCTTTTCTCTTTCAGAGATTATGATTAAGTGGTTAGGCACCAAGGAAAGTTTGAAAGATGAGTATGTCACCTTAATCTTATATCTAACTATTTCTCAGTCCATAGTAAAATGTGCGCAAAGTGCTCTGACAAGATTCAAAATAAAGTACATAGATGCCTCAGATATAATAAGAACAAAATAGTATTCTCATAGAATGGTTAATATAGCCTCATGGAATGTAAATGGCTTACAGGACACTAAAAAGAAAAAGCTAGTCATGCATCTCATTTATACTTCAAGAACTGATATAACCTTTTTGCAGGAAACACACATGACTATGGAATAATGGGACAAGGGTACTGAAAAAATTCTAAATGGATTAAGAAAATAATAGCAGCTGGAGACGGTACTTCACCGACAGGTACAGCTATAATAATCAAGAAATCATTTGAAGGTACTATCATTAATTATAACTACGATGTTAAAGGAAGATGATGCTATTTTACAACCTTACTACCAACTCACAAAAATCCTGTATTACTGTGTAATGTTTATGGTCCATGTAACTATCAACTCGATTTCTTAATTGAATTATATAATTTGCTAAATAAATATCCAAATCATTTGATTATAATTGGGGGGGGGGGGGACTGGAATATAACTATTAATCCACTAAAAGAAAGGTCAAATAAAAATCATACTCAACCTCTCCAAGCCACAACATTCCTATCAGAACTAATTGAGGACTTCAACTTAATAGATCCATTTGAACTAAACAATACAGACACTCAAGGTACCAGATATACTTATTTTTCCCCATATCGTAAAACCTGGTCTAGGATTGATATGTTTTTGATTTCTCAAGATTTGACACATCATGAAGTGTGCTATAACATAGAACCTAGATCTTTATCAGATTACTCTATGAATCTAATAATAAGACATAACAAGGTGGGGTATAAATTACACAATACAGCAAATTGGACATTAAATACAAATTTGCTGAAAAATAAAGAGGTAGAACAAGAGATTATTAAATCTCTAATGCAATTAAATGAAGATTTTTAAGTGGCGAGATTCCTCTGGACATTCAGTGGGCAACCTTTAAAGTTACGGCTAAGGGTACTTTCATCCAAAAGGCATCATATTTTAAAAAACAAAGAAGAGAAAATTAGATTAGAAAACAAGCTAAGACTGCTTGAAACTGAGCTACAAAAAAACGGTAATCCTACTATTGAGAAGCAAATAGCAAGCTTACAGAAACAATTAAATGATATTATAACACAACAATTCTCATTTACAGAACCCAGAATGCTACATAAATATGCAGAATGGGTGCAAACACCTTCCAAAATGTTAGCAAGAATTATTAACATAAAGAACCCCCATTGTAAAATACAAGAAATAAAATATAAAGACAAGACATATAGATCTGCTATTGAAATAATTGGGGTTTTTGAAGAAATATTTCAAAACATATATAGCCCACAAGAGTATATTAATGAGAATCTGTTTCAATCCTTTGCAAATAACTTAGAATTTCCTAAGGTTAATGAATCCTAAGCCAATAACCTTAAAAGCTTAATAACAGAAGAGGAAATTAGTAGGGCTATTGATAAAATAAAACCTGGAAATGCTCCTGGCCCTGATGGATATGTAGCAGAATTCTATAAACACTTTAAGTCTCAAGTCACACCAATACTTTTAAAACTATACGACTATATTATACAAGTTGGGATATCAGACCTATATATAAACAACTCCAAAACTGTGCTTATTCCAAAACCAAATACAGATCCCACTAACCCAAATAATTATAGACCTATAGCATTGATTAATCTGGACATTAAGATTTTCTCAACAATTATAGCTCAAAGAATACAAAAGGTGGCTCCAGGCATAATATCATTGGAACAACTGGGTTTTATGAGTCATAGACAAGGTAAGGATAACACATTAACTATAGATGCTCTAACCCATTTGTGCTAAGGACAAATCCCCAAAATATGCATTATCTGTCGACGCAACAAAAGCCTTTGACAGAGTAAATCAGAATTTTTTACTTTTTATACTGTATAAATTTGGATTCCCTAAGGAATATATAAAAATGATCAAAACATTATATACTAAAGCAACTACTACCCTTTATATTAATAGAAAACTTCTAAACCAATACAAATAGTTAATGGAACAAGACAAGGTTGCCCACTTTCACCATATTTGTTTAATCTGTATATAGAAACACTACTGCTGCAAATTACTCAGAGAACATACCATCATCTTATCTCTGTCTCTAACACCCAAATTAAATACACAGCATTTGCGGATGATCTAAATATCTACTTTCAATATCCTAATACTGATTTAAATAAAATACTGTCGTCTATACATACTTTTTCCATGGTATCCAACTATGAGATTAATCCCAGGAAATCGATCATATATCCAATTAATCCAGTAGGACATAAGGAGTTTTACTTTCCGGAGACTAAGGTCAAAGTGCAATAACTCTGAAATATTTGGGTATAAACTTTAGTCATGTACAAGCAGAATTATGCACTAACAATATTGGTAAAACATGGTAAATATAGTTGAGAGTATGAATAAATGGGAAAAGCTTAAACTATCTACCTTATCAAAAGCCTCAGTTATAAAAATGAACATTCTGCCTAAAATTTTATATCATCTCAATGCCATTTTTATAAAAATACCAGTTAATTTCTTTAATAAAATGAAAGTTAGACAGGCAAAATTCATCTGGTACCCAAAGTGTATGAGAATTAGGTATGATAAGGTAATACCCACAAAAGAAAAAGGTTGCCTAGGCCTTCCTGACTTTCAGTTATACTATGAAATTATCAATGCAAGCCATATCGTACAGATGGCAAATTATGACCTAGTAGGGAATACATGATATCCATTATGGATCATATTACTATATAGGGACATAACACAATATAAAATCAATCCAAAATCGATCCCCTTTATAAAACAGGAAACTCTTAAAACAAAAATTAATCCAATATTAATTAACAACTCTGAAATTTTTTAAAAAACTACTGATTTCAGTAAACTTAAAAGATACAATTACTCTCCTGCAACCAATTCACAATAATCCAGACATAAAACTAGCAAACAATAGGAGAAATCTGGATAACTTTCCTTTAATAAAAAATTATATAGTTTGGGATTTTATCAAATAAGAAATCTTTCATTGAAAGATATCACAAACTTAGTCAAAGTCAGTAAAAATTATAACCTGATAATTAAACAAATCATATATCTAGTAAATATTCTAACCAAATATATCAAAGTAGTCAAGCAAGAGGTCAAGTTAGCACAACAAATTATAAAAATGCTATTAAGTAAAAAGAAAGTGATATCAAACACTTATAAATTGATTGCAACTTTTAAATACCAAAACACTATCATCTTTTCAAAATTTTGGGATAACTAGGACAACACCATAACAGATAACCAAAAGGAATTAGCTATCAAAAACACTATAAAACTGACACCATATAAAACGTTAATATATACACACCTCATGATTTTTAACAATGCATACTTCACGCCTGTACATCTTAACAAATTTAACCCATCCAAGTCACCATATTGTCCTTTTTGCCCAAATAAAGAAGCAGACATCCTTCATATATTCTGGAGCTGTAAAACAGTATATAAGCTATGATGTTCACTTAGAATTCTATTAGAGAAATCAAGATACTCAAAATTTATGCTCTCATGGCAAATAGCTATACTCCATTTATTTAAGGGTAATATTAACAAGTTATTTAAACATATCATAATAACACTTTGCACTCTGATGAAAGCTTATATAGCAAAACACTGGACTGATAGATCAAAATTAACCTGGTTAGAATACAAAAGCGTAGCAAAAAACACATATTAACCAAAAAATTATATACAAAAAGTCAGAGAAATCAAATATATTGTCAAGATTACTGGAAAACAATTGAAATACTCTCTTAATAGTCTGGTATAGTCTATGTATTTTAAGGATAGTAAACATTACTGCTGGAATCAAACCTGTTACTAATGGTACTGCAATACATTAATTGATATCTTGTCATGAATAGTATGTAAATTCTATGTACATAAGAAATGTAAGCACACCACTCTGTTGAGATTAGCAACACAAATAAGTAAGGTGACATATATGTATATATGTACATAAGTTTTTAGTAGAGTAGAATGTTATCATATTATATAGGTTGATGTTGTTGTTGTTGTTTGTCTTTCGGCTTTTCCTGGTTAGGGGTCGCCATAGCAGAACTCTGATCCGCTAATGATTGGCAGTAGATTTTCCACGAATGCTGAGGTGCCAGTTCAATGTCCAGCCTTCAACGATGGCACGCCCATTTACGCGTGTCTTTCGAACGCCACCCAACCGCATGTTATGCATATATTATAGCTCACAGTAGTATAGTTAGTATAATAAATATGCCATATGGAAAAACTTTTAGACAAACTTATAATTTAATTATATCAGTGTGATAATACTATGGTTTTCTACAAAGTATGAATGCTATTAGCATATTGGGCAGTAACCATCATTACATGTTTCTGAATGTACAATGTAACATCAACTGTACCACATGTAATTGTTCTGTTATTTTTTTTTTTGTTTTGTTTTTATACAGAAAAGTTTTCAATAAAAAGATATTTGATAAAAAAAAAGGATTTGAGTAAATTACATAGAAAAAATGGAAATTGTGGGAACAATGCGTACAGAAAAATGTTTTGGAGGAAGAATGAGGGTTAAGAGAAGGCAGAATTAAATAAGTTATGTAATGTTGCTTAGACTATGCATCACATACATTGTTTTATGTTCTGTAACATGTGTAAATGTGAACTTGTTAATACGGTTTGATTACTTTTATATAAATGTAAGTTTACCTATGTCACAAGTAATAATTTAATAAAGGTGTTTACAAACAATTCCTTCAACTCTTTATTATTGTCCAGAACTACTACTCTAGGTGATAAAAATATGCCTGACTTGTATATAAAACTGAAAGGCTTTAAACATTTTTACTGTTTAAATTTTGCTATCCATATGCGTAAAGAAGACCTTCAAATCTTTCATTTTTTTATATTAATGTTTGTTTAGTCTCTTCCTACATACCCTTAGCTTCCATAACAGAATCCTTTTTAGTCCATACTCTTAAATACTTTATTTTGTCATGTCCCATGAATACAGGTATTGCTGATTCATGTTTGGGTACTTAGTTTACAGATATAGCCTTTGCTTTATTTTTCATTAATTTTATATCCCCAAAAGACTTGAAACTGTCTCAAGATGTTCCACTACACTGATATATCAATTTCTGGTTTTATCAAGTACAAAACATCATCTGCAAATAAAGCCAAATTTCCTTGGTTACCATACCAGTTATATCCTTGAATTTCTGAGTCTCTTATTTTCTTTGCCAGTGGTTCTAAATATAAAGCCAATAAAGGGAAAGAGGACAACCTTGCCTGGTTTATCTGTTCAGACACAACTTGTCAGAGAGGAACCCCCTCCCACTTTAATTTTTGCCTCCAATCCTTTATATATCCTCCTAATTAATCTTATTATTGTATCAGGGAATACAAATGCTTTGATTGCCCTGCTCATAAAATCCCAGCTTACGGTGTTAAATGCTTTCTCTGCATCAAGACCCGTCAACAACTGCAGTATTTTCTTACACTCTTCTCTCTGGATCATCATTATTCTATTAATGTTGTCAAATGTTTCCCTCCCCTCCAAAAAACAAACAAACAAAAAAAAAAAACACTGATCCATATCTGTCAATTGTGGCAACACTTTTGTCATTGTTTTAGCTATTATAGGCATAAAGACTTTATAATTATGGTTTAACATTGACATGGGCCTATGTGAAACTGAGTTTGATGGGTCTTTGCTGTTTTTAGGTATTATAGCCTTTCGTTCTTCCAGGATGTTGGTACTTCCCCTTCTTTTAAGATACTGTTAAATAAAATCTTCCAGATCTTTTTCACTTTCTTCCCATCTAGCTTCCAAACTTCCACAGGAATTCCATTTGTCTGTGGAGACTTTCCTTCAGATTAATCGTACGACACTGTTTTTACCTCATCTCCTCATATTTTAACCGTTAATTGTTGAACCTCATCTACCTTTAACATTGGCATACCTAAGTCTTCCATAAATATTTCCAGTTACGCTCTTGCTTGATTTCTACATTTCTCTGCATTATACAAATTTTCATAACATTTTTGAAATATCTCTATACCCCTACAGGATCTCTGTTTATTTTTCTTTTTATAGGGTCCCTAAGCTTGGCAACAACCTTTTCTACTTTGATTTGTCTTAGTAACTGTGCCAAATGTTTTTTGTGCTCTGGATTTGCAATCAAAAGACAGTTGCTTAACAACAATACCTCTAAACTCATGGATATCATACAGGTACTCCCCTACACAGCAGTCCCTCTAAACTCATGGATATCATACAGGTACTCCCTTATACAGCAATCCCTCTAAACTCATGGGTATCATACAGGTACCCCCTTATACAGCAAGCCCTCTAAACTCATGGGTATCATACAGGTACTCCCTTATACAGCAATCCCTCTAAACTCATGGGTATCATACAGGTACTCCCCTATTTTCTCACCAGGACTCTGCAATTACACCTCCTCCTGTCTGTTTATTTTTTCCAAGTATTTTGGGTTTGTAACACCATGATGGAAATGAAGCCCATTACAAAGTCAAATTATGATTAAAGTTTTGAAATTGCTTCAGTCTTTGATGTTAGCCAAAAATGCTCTCTGCTGTACCTGCAATGTGCCCATAATTGACTCCTCCATATTCATATGGAGTTACATGTATTGGTATCATATCTAAATAAGGCTGTAAATTCTTTTTTTATGAGACACATTGCTCCTGCTATTATTGGAACTGTCTGGGTATCTTTTTTCCACATTGCCTTGTTTTTGCCTGCAGATCCTGGTATTTTATAACTGTGTTTCTCTGTACATAGATGCTGTAATCAATGGGTGCAGCAATTTAAATGATCAATGTTACTTCAGGATGGAGTGAGTGGAGAAGAGTGTCAGGAGTGATTTGTGACAGACGAGTACCTGTAAGAGTGAAAGGGAAGGTCTACAAGAGGGTAGTGAGGCCAGCTATGTTATATGGGTTGGAGACAGTGGCATTGACAAAAAGGCAGGAGTTTGAGCTGGATGTGGCAGAATTAAAGATGTTAAGATTTGCACTGGGTGTGACAAGGGTGGACAGGATTAGGAATAAGTATATTAGAGGGTCAGCCCAGGTTGGAAGGTTTGGAGACAAAGCCAGAGAGGCACGATTACGTTGGTTTGGACATGTGCTGAGGATGGATGCTGAGTATATTGGGAAAAAGATGCTAAGGATGAAGCTACCAGGTAACAGGAAAAGAGGAAGGCCTAAAATAAGGTTTATGGATGTGGTGAGAGAGGACATGCAGGTGGTTGGTGTGACAGAGCAAGATGCAGAGGACAGGAAGAACTGGAAACAGGTGATCTGCTGTGGCGACCCCTAACGGGAACAGCCGAAAGAAGATGATGAATGCTACTTTGGTCTTTTCACGGACTACTGGATTTGGTTTTCTCACATCTATTTTTTGAACTTTGGCAATGGGTAATTCCATGTGATATAAACTTCGTCATTCTCTCTAAACTTTTGTGGCTGATGTTTCCAATGCTTCTCAGCTACTTCAACATTTTAATGTTTGCATAATCCCCCAGTGCAACAGTGTTGTCACATTATTATGCCTTTCAGTATTTAGGCACTCTGCCATTAGTGTATCACACCCAGCAACAAGATGTGCAACTGTTTCCAGTTCTGTTTTACAGAACCCACATTTGCCTGTTTCTCCCACATGTTCAATGGATTTTGTAAGCCAATGTGTATGTAGTCTACTGTCCTGGGTCACTAATATTAACCTTTTATCTTTTGGTTTAAATTCACCTCTCCTTAACCATTTCTGTGTTAAATCCTTATTTGCATGAGGTTGTTCCAGGAGTTTTATGTACTTGCAACTATATTTATGCTTTTCCACATTTCTTGCCTTTTCATCTGATCCTTCTCCTTATAGTCTTTCTTTTGTTTTGTGGCATATTCAGTTGCTGCCTGATTTTTGTCTACTTCTGTTTTGGTTTCAATTCCCACTGGACACCAATATGCTTATGTTAAACTAAGCAGGGAAGTAATTTTAGATATGTTCTCTTCATGTTTCAAAACTTTCACTATGTTTGGATCTGGTGAGGTCAGCAGATATGTATGTAGTCCTACGATTGCTGATCTATACATGTAATCAGTTTCAAGGAGGCCCTCTTGTCCTTTGAGTTTCCCCTTACTTTATAGTATTTCTCATTTATTTCTACCCTGTTTTTAAACTCCACTTTCATTTTATCGCACTCACCAGCTATAACTTCTCTAGTTCTTTCTGTCTTCCCTAATAACTCCCAGATAATTTCCAGCACCCATTCCTTCCACCTCTCTCTTTAACAGTACTGTATGTGAGAGTGAGAGTAGTCACCACGATCAAAGTTCTTCCAAATGAAAATTCTTCCAAATAAAATTCCGACCAAGGATATCAATATATATCAAAAAAACACTTTAATTGCAAAAAGATGTATAAGCGCTTTCGCGTAGTGCAAGCTACGCTTCTTCAGATACACTTATTAACATCACTTCCACTTTTAAATACAAAAAACTTTTGGGCGGGCTCATTAACCCGATTACTTGTTAATTCATTACATATCACTTAGAAGTCAAAACTAAGCTTGAATGCAATTCATTGTAATATGCGTGCTTCAGTAATCGGAAGGACCATATATGGCAACACAAAACTCAAAACAAATCTCGCCCTTGTACATTATTAGAATAAAGTTAAAAACAAAACTGCATCCTGCAATTAATACAAAAATACTCAAATGTAATAATCACAACATATCTAAAGTAAACCAAACATCTTCTAATACATAAAAACAATATTTCCATCTTGCTCATTAAAATTCAGTTACCTGTATTTAAAGCCTATTCAGTAGTACACCGATCTAGGTTTATCGCCCATAAAATCCCTGAACCGTAAACATGACATAGTCCAGATATCCGACTAGAATCAAGATTTTAATATAATATCCTGATCGTCACTATCTAAAGTTGCTAGCTCGCCCTGTTAAGTAACAAGTTCGCTAGTCGCACTGTTCAGCCGTACTATTTTCCCCAAACATCCGTACGAATCAACAGACAACCCTGGCATAATCAATAGGCTTCAGGGTCCTAAAGTCTGTAGCGTGTGATCATGCTGTCAAAAATTACATCCATAGCTACCTATAAGTATATTACATGGCGCAAACTGCCAAACAATGGAAATGTAAAAAATATTTACAAAATTGCATAAATCAAACAAATAAATTAAGTAAATATGTTAACTGTGAGTGATGTGCCAAATTTATGACCAAGCATAAATAAACATCTATGGAATCCAAAGATGGATATGTATTATCATCTTTGTATATATAACTTCAACCCTATTATGCTAAAATTAAAACAAACAAAACAGTATTAAACCTTCAGGTTGAGAATCTAAAAATAATATATATTCATTAAATCATTAATACTAATAAAATATAAATACATCACAAATCTTGAAGAATGTATAGAGTAGTACATACGTCTATACATAAATAGATACAATTCAAATCATAGCAATAGTATCTACCCAATCCATTATTGCAAAAATATATCTGATAGGTGTAAATAGAAAAATATACATATTTAAACACATAAAACCATCATAGACATTTTTGAGTCACTACAAATAAATCTAGATAATGATTAGATGGGAAGATTGTATAGATGTAATATATAGATGCGTTCAATGAAGACACATCTCTAAGTTCTATGGCAAAAGTGTCCCTCTATCCATTAGTCCACTATTATGCTAATTTCTTACACATACAGAACCATCATAAACCCACTAAGCCCAGTAAAAAATGTGGTAGGGTATTGAAGGCAGCTTCAAAATTAATAAAACTGAGGATATATTGGATAACACAAAGTTGTTACCATAGGCTTAGTCTGTTTCCAGACTATAGCAAATCCTATTCAAGCATTTCATATATCTAAATTACAGATGATTCTAACCAAACACCATGTTCATAGTCAACTGCATGTAAACCTATCTTCTCTCCACCAACACAGGTTTGATTGAAACATAATTGTTCAACCCTGGTGGTAAGTGAGCTGCTAGCTTCAAAATCCAGTGGAGCTCTGCTTTAGCTAAGGTATTCTCATTATCCCCCCCTCTCATATTCACTATCAGTATTTGTAGTACTCTAAAGCTAAAGAAGTGTGTGTGATGTATTTTCACATGCCTAGCTAATGCATTATTCTCATCCTGTCTACGAATATCATAGAGGTGATCATATATACGATCCCTCAACCTCCTCTTGGTCAAGCCTACATAGAAGGCCGTACACAGGGAGCAAGTGGCTAAATATACCACATTTTTAGTGTTGCAATCTGCATAATGGTTAGGTTGGAAAATATAATCCATATGAGGATGTTGGTATATCTGTGCCTTGGAGAGGTTGTTACATCTAGGACATTGTCGACAAGGATAAGTACCTTTGTTCATGGCATTTCTTAAATTAGGATTCTTCACATTGGTGACATGTTGATCATTACATAATAACATCCTCAAATTGTCGCCATTTCTATAGCAAAACCTAGGTGTAGCCCCTACAATACCCCTTATATAACTGTTTAATGTCAGGACGTTCCAGTTCTTCCTTATCACCTGCCTTATCTTCTCTATGTCACTGGTGTATTTGGTGACATAGTTCACTATATGACTATGAGTTGTGGGTTCATGGGGTCCCCTATATGTAGGATGACCCAACACTATTGAAGTGTCACAACCAATTAATTCAACATCACCAATAACTTCCCGCCTTATTCTTCTGACCATTTTGGGATCATAACCTCTATCCCTAAACAAGTGGTGAGGTCAGCAGATATGTATGTAGTCCTACGATTGCTGATCCATACATGTAATCAGTTTCAAGGAGGCCCTCTTGTCCTTTGAGTTTCCCCTTACTTTATAGTATTTCTCATTTATTTCTACCCTGTTTTTAAACTCCACTTTCATTTTATCGCACTCACCAGCTATAACTTCTCTAGTTCTTTCTGTCTTCCCTAATAACTCCCAGATAATTTCCAGCACCCATTCCTTCCACCTCTCTCTTTAACAGGCAGGTGGGGAAGCACCAGTGCCTCATCCGTATTTCAGAAGTCTCTCTCTCTCTTGAATGAGAATGAATGCTTTTCGGCCCCAAAACCCGGGCCGAACCACAAAGGGAGGGGGAGTGTCCATATTCATAAAGGACACCCACACCTCCAGGTTAGTAGCAACACATGAAGCATCAGAGACGATACAGGTGCATTTAACCATAGGCAAAACTGCTATACAACTGGTAGCATGTTACAGACCACCCTCCCAATCTCAAGAACCCCACTCAGCCTTCCTGAAGACATTGGAGGATATGAATGTATCACAAAATACCATCATACTGGGAGACTTCAACTACCCAAACATAGATTGGGTACATTATTCTAGCCCTAATACCCTAGCCCAAAGGTTCCTGAAATTCATAAATTCAAATGCACTGGAACAACTAGTCACCTCTCCCACTAGGGGAGATAATATACTAGACCTAATCATCACAAACATGGGGACAAAATGCTCCACACCGGAAGTATACCCCTCACTAGTGAGATCTGACCACAAACTAATCACCCTGGATATACATATCCCACCTCCACCCCCAGCACAAAAGACCACAGTGAAAAACTTCTCAAAAGCAGACTTCAGTCTTCTTAAGACTGAGATGGTATCCTTTAAGCCCACTGTGCCAGTGGATACCACATCCCACAATGCCAAATCCTTCACAAATGCTTTCTATGGACATCTCCAAGAATGCATGGATCATGCAATCCCAAACAAATCCAAGTCCCTCTCCACCAAATGTAAGCATCCTGTCTGGTGGACCTCAGCCATAAACAAATTGTATAACAAAAGAAGGAAGCTACTGCACGTCAGAGCAAAATCCCATGAAGGGAAGACATCTCTGATCAACATTAGCAGAAAACTACGTTCTCTCATAAAAACATCCAAGGCAAACTTTGAGAGAAAAATCGCTAAGGACACTAAAGATAACCACAAAGCCTTCTTCAGCTATGTTAGAAACCTGGCGGAAACCCTCAGATATGCTCAGAGTTGGTTCACAACAACAAAAAATACACTGAACCCACAGATATTGCTAACATTCTGGCTGACAGGTTCAGTGCAAATTTCTCCTCTCCTTCACCCCCAAAAGAAAAAAATACTTATCCCAGCTGAATGTAATCTCCCTGTCATCTCAGATGTCCAAGTGAGAACCGCCCTAAACAAAGCAAAAAACACAGCATCAATGGGACCTGACGGTATCCCGGGGTGCGTGTTACGTGAACTCCAAGAGGAGCTAAACCCACACATAAAAATGCTATTTAACCTTAGCCTTACTTCAGGATATGTACCTGAACACTGGCGTACAGCAACAGTGGTCCCGCTCCACAAGGGGGGTGCCTCTACAGACCCTGGAAACTACCACCCCATAAGCTTAACTAGCCTGGTCTGCAAAGCTATGGAAAGAATCATTATGGAACTCATAAACAGAGACATAGGGGACCTACAAACACTTAAAGAATCATTATGGAACTCATAGACAGAGACATAGGGGACCTACACCCAGTTCGGCTTTGTAAAGGGCAGATCCTGCCTTTTAAACCTGGTTGACTTTTTCGAAACAGTCACTAGAGCCATTGATGAGGGCAAAGCAGTCCATGCAGCATACCTGGACTTGGCTAAGGCCTTCGACACAATACCCCACTCAGGCATCATAGATAAGCTAAACAGCTTAAAAGTAAACCCTTATGTCACTAGATGGGTTGCAAACTGGCTAAAGGACAGAACCCATAAAGTTAAAATCGCTGGAACAATGTCAGACTCAAAGCCAGTCACAAGTGGTGTCCCACAGGGATCTGTCCTGGGACCCCTCTTGTTCGGCATTTATTTCTCAGATGTTAAAGCAAACATGGGAGGGCTGTGGCTGACAAAGTTCGCAGATGACTGCAAACTAGGCGCCATAGTCGATACACCAGCAGACACACACATCCTACAAAAGGCCTCACTGAAACGGACAACTGGTGCCGTAGTCACGGCCTTAAACTAAATGCCAAAAAATGTATAGTTATCCCTTTTGGAAAAAACAAAGTACCCACAAATTATCACATAGACAGCAACCCACTGAGTACAGAAAAAGTAATCAGAGACCTAGGGACCCAAGTAGACAGCGACCTCTCATTTGACACCCACGTTGCCAAAGTGGTTAGAAAAACATTCTACCTTGCACACCTTATCATGAAGGGATTCACATCCAGATCCAAGGATGTCATTGTACCCCTATATTCCTCCCTCATCAGACCCATGATTGAGTACAATGCCCCATTTGGTATGTACCTCACCCGGCATTTGCAACAGCTGGAGAGACCACAAAAGTACCTCACCAAAAGGATCAAGGGTTTCCAACATATGTCTTATTCTGCCAGACTAAAGAAACTTCAGCTCTATTCAGTAGCATACCACCTGCTCAGAGGTGATCTCTGCCTGACATACAAGGCCATGTCCAATCAGGATCTGATGGACATGCTCCACCTCAAAAAATCCAAATCCATCAGGACCACGAGAGCTAAAGACTTAAACCTCGGCACAAGTATGAATAGGGCATGCTGGAGGGATAGATTCATAACCCAGAGGCTTCCCATGCTTTGGAACAGGATCCCAGTTCGTATTAGGCAGAGCCCCTCACTGACTCTCTTCAAGAGAAATCTTGATGAGTGGATGGGAGATCGTAAGTTTACCCCAGGGGTCACATCTGTGCCACTGCTAGACAGGGGCACAGTAAACTAATTCTATTATATAAGGGGACCTTCATTGTGTCACTACTAGACAGAGGCACAGTATTCTAGATTTATTCTGTACATTTTTGTACCATTTCATGGGGTGGCAAAAGCCACATCACTATGGCTAGGCTTACAAATGCCCCAGGGCAGATAGCCTAGTACTATACTATGAAACTACTATGAAACTATGAAACTATGAGAGATCTCTTGCACAAGCTCGAATTAAAAGAAAACATTCAAAAATCTTTTTTTGACTCCATTGCACAGGATTGTGTTCTTGGAGTGTCTACTATGGGTCTATATCATATGAACGAATCGCACAAGTTGTGAACGCTCAGAATATCGAACGTACCGGACCTTGAAGTGCTTTTTCTGAGACCACGGTACAGTAAAGAATGGAATATTTGCCCTTTTGTCACTGTAGTGCGATCTCGGAGTTGGAATATATATTTAGTGGGGGTGTGTGGAGGCACAGCCCCCCACAATAGGAAGTCTGAGGTCCAGTATGTTCGATATTCTGAGCGTTCACAATTTGTGCGATTCTCTCATATGATATAGACGCGTCTATATTACGCTGTCAAAAACTCAAACTGTTGACAGCGTAATAATCGACACGAAAATGTTGAAACCCCCGAACATCGAACACACACAGAAAAAAAAAAAAAAAAACACCCAAACACAACACAAATTGCTCTATGCAGGGGGGCAAGCCCCCCTGCACCCCAACACCCCCCGTTGCTTAAATATACCAACTCCGAGATAACACTACATTGCAGTAAACAGAAATCTCCCCTTACGGAGATTTCCTTTTACACACACGATGACTTTCGTTTTCAACATTTTTGTGCCGACAATATCAGCTTCGATATTGTCGGCCTTCGACAGGGTGAAGTAGACCCGATATAGACCCGTCTGCTATACACCTCAGTACAAAGAGTTTTTCTTCCACAAGAAAAAATAGATGTATAGATCTATTTCAGTGACTTTCCACTCAGTCTTTGGTCTCTGTATGGGACTACCTCAGGATATTGGGTGTCATGATATTTGTGATTCTAATGCTAACCCTGGCAATATACCACATGAAAAAGATATAATGGTATCTGATATCTCTGGTCCCAGCACCAACCCTCTTTATCTTTCAAATTCCAGTTCTGGGATTTGTCAAAGGAGAAATCATTTTGTGGAGACAGCAAATATATCTAAATCCGGGTCTCCTCTTCTCCCTCCTGTTCCAAAGCGGTCATCACAGATGCTTCAGACTTTGCTTGGGGAGCAGAGTCAAAAAGAATAAAAGTGTAAAATATCTTGGACAACAAGGACAGGTGTAAGCACTAAAATATAAAAGAGATTCTAATTCTAGTTGAGGCACTCAACTCTCTGAATCACATTTGGTCCCCTGGACATCTTTATGTTTTTACAGATAATACCACAGTTATGTGGTACATCAACAAGCAACAGAGAGCCTAGTATTTACCCCTTTGCAGATTAGCTGTGTTAGCATGGGAGGTAGTTTTACAGTAGTCTCACTCTATAGGCATCTTACATTCTGCCACAGCAAACCTGTGTGGCAGATAAGCTGTGCAGGACAAAGGCAGGCCGTCACGAATGGAAACTAGATCAGAGATCTTCTGAGATTTGATCCATCTGTGGGGATCCTGAAATAGGTGTCTTTACCTCCTCTGTGAACAATCAGTTGGAAAAATTCTTTTCCAGGACTCCTTGCAAGCAGGCCTGTAAGACAGATGCCTTTTCCTTTCCTTGGGCAGGTATGTTCCTGTATGCTTTTCCACCCTTTCCACTGAAATCCAGGGTACTTTTGAAGATTCAGAAGGAATCCCCAAAATCATTGTGGTAAATCCCTTCTGGCCCAGGCAACAGTGGTTTTCCCTTTTGGAAATGGCCAATGGCAATTACCACATCTCCCCCTCACAGAATGGACCTATTCACAAGAACAGGGATGTTTGATACATCCTAACCTCAGTCAATTTCTTCTGACTGCCTGGGTGCTAGGGTCTTAATTCCCCTTAGGCACCTGTTTACCGAGGATGTCCAGTAGGTACTAATGGAGGCATGAAAGCCTGCTCCTAGAATATCATATATTAGCAAATGGAAAAGGTTTTCTATTTTTGTGCCAGTCTGGTTTAGTGTTTCTCTGATTTTACAAAATTTGTGAGTTACTATCCTATAGTCTTTTTTGCTTCTCTGTCAAGGTTCATTTGTCATCCATTTCAGTATGTCTGTCTGCCCATGGCTCCCCCACATTCAATGCATTTTCATGTGAAAATGTTTTTGAAAGGGGTTTTGCATAAGAGACCTCCAAGAAAAATCATGGCTCCTCCTTGGAATCTTAATTTTGTGCTAGAAATCATTTGAAACAACTTATCAGAAAACTTTTTTACTGATTGCTCTGATATCTACAAGAACAGTATACAGTATTTGAATTGCAGGTGCTTATAGTGAGTTAACCCTTTCTCATTATCCATAGAGACAGGGTTTCATTGAGAACTAATCCTTTTATCCTTAAAGTGGTATCCAAGTTTACTTTAAGCTAAACTATCCATCTCCCTGTTTTCTTTCCTGAACCAAAAAATGACAGAGAAAGGATACTGCATACCTTGGATGTCCACAACCAACTCTGGTATTATCTTGACAGAACTAAATCTTTCAGATCTTCAGTTCATTTCTAGTGAAGATAAGAAGAGGGGGCAACCTGTATCAAAACAGACTACTTCCAAAAGACTGCCTCAGGCTATTACCATTTGTTCCCGCCACAACAGAATTATTCCAGGCAGGGTCAAGGCTCACTTTACTAGGACTTTGGCTTCATGTATGGCTTTTTGAAAAGGGTTTGATTCTGGAAGTATTCCAGAAGCAGCAACTAAGTACTCTGTACATACTTTTACAAAACACTAAAAGCTTGATTACTTGTCTAGATCTACATCAGCCGTTGCTAGGACCACTCTCCAGGGATTCCTAGACCCGTCCCCTTCCACCTCCTAAATGTAAGCTAGCGTAAATGTACCTATATAGATTAGGCTACTGCAGCAATGGTCAATATGATGAATATAATTTAGTTGTGTAAACTTACCATAACAGTAGATGTTCAAATTATGCCTGCTGCAGTAGTCTTTCCATGTCCTTTAGTTTTTTAGCATGTTTTGTCAGGATGTGGACATTTATTTATATATATATATATATATACACACACACACACACACACACACACACACACACACACACACACACACACACACTGGTTATATTTATATTTACTTATGGCTATGTTTTCTCTGGGCTCAACTATCATGTCTCAGTTGGCCTTAAAGCTGTGAAGGTCCCTGCACTGTTTAGACAGATCAGCTTGAGCTGCTAACTGTTTGAGTGCATGGAAGGTGCCTTGAAGCTTTGGAAGCTGGCTGGCTATTATATCCATGGCAAGAAATAACCCATATAACTAGGCTACTGCAGGAGTGATAATTCGAACATCTGCTGTTATGCTAAGTATACTTATACAACTGTAGTTTCCTAAAGTCTTTTTGTACTCAACACTTCTGTCTTCTAACTTGCTTCAGAATGTTGAGAAATGGAATTGAGAGAGAACCATTTGGTGGGCCAAACATGACCCGTCTAACACAGGGGTCCCATTCCTTCTTCCTTCAGAGCAGAATACAGTGTCAGATTACCTGTGCAGATCCAGGTTAGACTCTCACAAGTGGATGTTACATCAGGAGATCTTTCTACCAATGGTTCACCAGTGGGAATCCCTCAAATAGATTAGTTTGCCTTCAATTTTAACAGACAGCAGAAACAGTTCTGCTCCAGGAAACCTTGCAGAGAGGCCTGGAAGGCAGATGTCTTTTCAATCCCCTGGATAGTAATTTTTAGTGCCCTCGTCTTTCCTCTCATTTCTCCAAGTTCTTCAAAAGATAAGGAAGGACTTGGTTGACTCCCTTTTGACCTGACACCACTGGTTCTCATATCAATGCAGCTGGCCAAGAGCAATTAAAGAAGATTTCTCTGAGTGTGGACTTGCTCACACAGGACAAGGAATGTGATTCATCTGAATATGCACAATCTCAACCCTTTTATATATTAGGTTTTTGATTCCTTTCAGGCACCTTTTTTCCCTTTTATGTACATGTTTATCATTGTTTATGTCTGAACAAAGTTAATTTTCTGGTGTAGGAATCACATTCTGCACAGAGATTTTCTTAGCCTTTTTTTAAATCTAGATTTTGGAACACAATTTACTAAACAATACTCAGTACACATAATTTAATACTAGAACAACAGAAGTAGGGCAGAGTCCCTAGAGAAGTACTTGTACATGATTAGCCTAAGAGTGATGCCTGCCAGTCCCAGTTCAGACCTCCCCAAGAAAAAGAAAAGTGTGTGGAGGCCAGCATAATTTCAGAGTCCTATGGCACCCCCCCATCTTGGTGAGGCAAAACTGGTGAATCATTTTTGCAGCTGCTGTACCTGGCTTCTAGCTTGACAGAGGCCTCTGATGCAAACCCCTATGGAGACCCTTGTGCTACTGGTTGTGGCCACATCTTTATGAGTAGAAATCACCTTGTCAGTAGGACCTATAGCCATTTGACAGGACTCTGTTTATGACATGCAAATGTTTGCTTCTGACGGTAAGGGATGGCATCCCTCTGGTATTTATCTGAGGAAGATAAAAGAGACTAGATGCTAGTTAAGGTCACCTATCCACACCCTAAGGTCTCTGTTAGATCATACATCAAATATAAAACCAAAGTCACTGAAACCTGAGAAATTATTAGTTGGTTCCCCCAGCAAAGGCTGTCCCACTCTTAGCCTCATTACTTCCAGATTGCTTCTCATGACTTTTTCAAACTGACCCAAGATTTCATGGAGTTTATGACATCTTGACAGCCAGAGCCTGAAAAGACACTTACCCAGGGATACTTCCTCTTGCTGAGAGAAAAAAGAGAGCGTTTTCACTCCAGGGAGACTCAAATTTATCTTACTCTGAGGTGGAGGAGCTGGCATGTATGTCATATTTTCCCCAATCTCTTCCCTAAATTTATATTTTGAAGACATCTTCTCTTCAGTCTTGCTCTTGAGGATTTGTCCTTTGAAGATGTGCATTGTGGGATGATGTAATCTTTCAGTTTGAGTCTTGCGTTCTCTCAGGCCCATGCTGAGTCCAGATAGCTTTTGGACCTGCCTGAACCCAGAACCTTGGCTATTCCTCTTGTCCTCAAATTCCTGGACTGCTTTCCATGAAACATCTTTGCAGGCAGATTCTTAACTTTTCTGTCTTCATAAGAACCTTGTGGTAGATTCAAAAGTTCTGTTTGAGTTCCAGTAAGGTGATCTAGTGAGGCTGCAGCCATGACAGGGTGAGTAGGGTATTTGAACAGTTTGGTAGATAAACTTTGGCTACTGTGGCCATTAGGGCTCCCAACTACCACTTTCATATGCTTAAATACTAGGAATCTCTCCATGAGTAACTGAGGAGACAGGGGATACAGGACAAGAGCTTGAGGAAGGAGATGCTGGAGTTGTGCACACTCTCTGGTTGTGATGCTGTAGATGCATCATTCAAAGGCAGCTGCCATGGAAACTGGAATAAGACATGTCTGGCTGAGAACCAGCCCCTTTCAGAGCATGTCAAGACAGAGCTCCTTAATGCCTTATTGAATAGAGCTGCCCTTTGTTTCCCTGCTGAAAACATGTTAAAGCCAGAAGAGTCCCTACCTCACCCAAATAAGACAAGTATTTTAAGTAAAAGTTGTCTCATTTCTCCCAAATAAGGTAAAGGAAAACCACAAATAGGGAATTAGGGCAAATTCTACACAAAGTAGCAAACATGTTCCAAAGGTATCTCTGTTTGGTGTCTCAAGACCAGGATATCCACTGGGAGCAGCTATAACTGTGCAGTATCGTCCCTCCCCCAAAAATTCTACCCACCCCTTCCTGCTTTCCCTCTCTTGGTCTTCCAAAGAAATTAGGATCCTGCAGGTTGGAAGTCAGCCTACAGCCAATAGATTCTGACAAGATTTCTAGTTATTCCACATTTCCCAAGCAGCAAGCACACAAGATGCCTCAACAGATGGTTAACTTTCTGGTATAGGGGTCCCTAGCACTGGTACCAGTAAAAGACAAACAGGATTGTATTACAGACTTTTTTTAGTTCTAAGGAAAGAAGGGCCTTGGAGGCCCATTGTGGAACTGTCAAACTAATAGATTTCTCTTAGTTTCAATATTTAAAAATCTTAACTGTGCAACAACTGCTACAATTGATTCTCACAGGAAGGCCTACTAGTGAACCACGGCCTGAAAGATGCCTACCTGCATATCCTTATAGTTCAGAGGGACAGGCATTTCCTAAGATTCAAGGCAGGGGAGTTCCCATTTTGTTTACTTTTGTCATTCGGCCTGTCTACTGCACCCAGAATGCTTATAAAATGCCAGACTCCAGTAATTACTTTTTGCAGGACAGTGGAAGTGCACATTTACCTACTCAGTCACCTAATTTATGCTTCCTTCCTTTCAGAGATTGAGTGCCATATAAATCACCATAGGCTGTTTTATAAGGTAAGGCTATCTCTAAACCTACAGGAATCTTACCTATCTCCAAAACTACTTGTGATATTCCTGGGGTGATGTTCTGCACTCTGAAAAGCAGTTGACTTTCCTGCTTTACAAACAAGTTCCTGTTCTTTTCTCTGCATCAACAAGATTGGCAATCTACACTGGATTTCCGCCAAGGGAGTTTATCAGGCTGCTATGATACATGGGATCCTGCATTTTAATAATTGATAAAACATGGAAAACTTTCAGTGGTACCACTGGAGCAAGTGGTGCCAGCATCTCTCCTCCCTTCGGTCCAGCATACACATAAGAAAAATTACATGGTAGACACAGCACCCACCTGAATAGGATACACCCCATCAGGAGTTATACTGGGTCTCAGCTGCTAACAATGACTTCTCCAACACTGCTTGAAAAGCTCATACAGAGGAATGGAGGGTTCACTGGGCTTGATGCAACCAGATGAGGAAGTATATAGATATAAACAAAGTTGTGGTGGTGTTCTTTGAAACCCAGCCTTTGACAACCAGAGTTTGTAATATCACAGTCACATGGTACATAAAGAAGGACACACTCCTACCTCTTGTCTGGACTAGCTATTTGGGTAAGAGAGGTGGCTCAGGGCACATGGATGACCTCAATAACCAATGCATTTCCTGGATAAAGCAACAGCTTATCAGACAGATTAATCAGGACAGCACTGCTCCCCATAAGAAGTGAATGCCAAAGAGGGAAGCATTCTTGGATCTGATCCATAAGCAAGATGTGCCAGAAAGTGGACCTTTTTGCTTCTCCCAAAAAATGAGCAACCCATGGAATTTGCATAAGGATCCTCAGACAAGAGATATGGGTGGTAAACGCCTTTTCTGGCTTTTGGGTGGTTCTGTTTCTATATGGTTTATGCACCCCCCCATTCCCTAGAGTACTGCAGAAGATCAGGGAGGAGCTACCAAGGATGATCTTAATAGCAACATTCTGGCCCAGGTAGTGCCAGTTCTTCCATCTGCTAATTCTTGCCAGGATAAGCCCCTTTTTGCTGCAGCAGCAAATAGACTTATCCCAGAGTAGGGAGTCAATCATTCCTTCCAATCTGACAGAATTAAAACTTGACAGCGTGGATGATTTAGTGCTCATTTCCACCAGGGCCTTGTTTTCAGAGGATGCTACATATGTAAAGGAAGGCCAGAAAACCCAGCACAAAAAGATGGCAATCAAGCCAGGTGGAGCTGTCTGTGGTCCTCACCTTAACTGTTAGATCTTTATAAAACAGGGTTTGCTCCATATATCTGTTCAGGTACAGGCCTCAGCCATATTTGCCTTGTATACCATTAATTACCTCCACCTGCATTCTCCCAGCCACCTATGAAATAGCTTCTCAAGTGGTGTCTTCCACCTGATAAGCTGCTTTGGCCTCCATCAAGATGCAGTCCTGGAAAACTTCTTTGTTAGTAGCCTTAACCCCCCCCCCCCCACAACTTAGCCCAATCTCTCATCTGCAGGCTCTCGTACCTAGAGAACTTTTTCTAATCTTTTCAGGAGAACAGGGTCACATTGCATGTTGTATAAAGTCCAAGTTGGTGACTGAACTTTTCTTAAACCAGGCCAGTTTTCTTATCACCCTGGAGTAAGGGAAGTTACATTTCATTAGTATGCACAGGCAGTTCAGATTCTATAAGCAGAAAGTTAAGACCAGCTGTCTGTTACCTACAAAGGGAATGGAAGGAAACCTTGACAACAAACTAATATCAAAGTGGATTGCAGACTGCTACCTTTTGTTACTTACACAGTGGGAAACAAATCACTGTCTGTTAGATCTCACTCTGCTAGGGGCATGGGTGCCACAACATCTTTTCTTTGAGGGATTTCCACACAAGCTATTATGGAAGCAGCAAGCTGGTTATATGTCTACACTTTTGCAAGGCATTACAACTTAAGATCCATGTCTAGGGCTAGTGCAGGTTTTTATCTTAGCCATTCTGCAGGGTTTGGTATCCCCCCTTCTCATGTTAGCCAATCATTGGCTAGTTCTAGCAGTCATCCTGAGTCACTGCTGTAACAATGAAGTATGGTGGACAATAGTTTTATTGGGAACATACTGCAACAGAGTTCCTGTTGCAGTACAAGTTTACTCCATTCATCCTCACTTTCTCTGTAAATATGCATTTGGGTTGGAGTTTGGGTACCCAGTTCATCATCTTCTGTGTTAAGCTTCATTCTCCTGATATCCCAAATGTTCCTTTTTGTATAAGATTAGGCCAGCACTGAATGGGTCATGCTCTAGACCCTAGGTAGCTATGGCTTGTGTTCTGCGAAAAAGACCTGAAGATGGCATTGGCCAACTACCCTTTATACTATCAATGTCCTGATATCTGCAGGGGAGAATCGTTTTGGGCCAGGAAGGAGAAGTTTAGAGTGCATGGTATTTGTGCCCCTGCTAGCAGGAATTTTAAGAGCTAGTACTGCAACAGTGACTCTAGTAACACCTAAAATTATGGGAAGTTTGCTACAAAACTGTACTTTACAAGAACATAAGGTCTTACAGCAGCAGATGTGTTTTTGAACAGAAGAATAGAGCCAAAGGGTTTGAGTTTGCATATTCTGCTATGAGTTATTTATGATACAGGAACTATGAAACAAGTAACATGCTCTTAAGAGAAAAGGAACTGACCTTATCAAAAGCTCTGCTCTGGATATATGAACAGCAATGTACATTACCAGTACATTTACAGTTGTAATTGAAGAAAGGAATGTGTGCAAAAGAAAATGTAAGTCAAATAAGGCTGAAATGAAAAATGTCAGGATGTTTTGTAAACATAATAGATATGAAAAAACATGTTGAGAATCCGGGATGGAGGCCCAGTCGCCGTAGCTGTGGCTTTAGGTCAGAAAGCAGGCCTTGTTCTGTTTTGTGAATGCTATTTAAAGTGTTAGAGACATCTTTATAGATGTCACTGCAAAGATAAAAAGTATGTTTAAAACAATTTATACTGTATGTTGGACAGAAATATGAAGAAGAACATGAAATGGTACCAACAAATGGCTCTGGCTGTAACTCTGAAGATTGTTTCGCTGCTTGAAATGTGAAAATAGTTCAATGGTGTCTGAAGCAGTGCAAAGCAAAATTCAGATACCTGATGGACTGAATGTGGAATTTAAACTAGGTACTGTGTTGCATTTTGAGAGCTGTATGTATGTTAGCATATTCTGTCTACAAAATGTCACTGCTGGGTCAAAAGTGATGTGAGTACAAAACTTAAGAAAATATATATTTTCAAAATGTTAGCACTTAAGTAAAACCTAAAATTGCTGATTATGGCTTGTGGGAAGCTTGGAATGGTAAAAAGATTTCATAATGTAAAATCAGACTGCAGAATCAATGATACTTTCACAGACACTACTAAATGCTGTCTTGGGTATTAAATAGCATTTCTATGGTATTGCATTGAGATGAAATGGCTAGGCTTGAAATGACTTCCGGGTCGAGAGCCGAGTAATCTCCTATGATCTTATGATCCTATGACATTACTGGTACACTGCATATCTATTGCAGTGATATCCTGCATGTACTTATGTTAACTTATGAGCAGGCTTAAGAACTCTAACAGGAGGATATATATAAATGTGACACTGTGCGGATGATGCACATGTTTATAAGTGCCAGTAATGCTCAGAATGAAAGTTCTCCAGGACGTGGAGCTAATGGAGAACTTGGGTGTTGTTAAAAAGCAGAGGCAGCAGAAAGGGTGAATAGTACGGACACTTGTGAAGAAAGCCGAGAGCTGCTTTTGTACTGACTCAGGAAATCTGAATAAAGTACTTAAGACTATGACCAACTGCTCACACATGTAAATGTGGTTTCAGGAGTTACAAACATCAAAGTATTTTCAGGACTAACTCAAGCATGGCTTTCTGGCAAAGTTAGGTGGAACAAGTTCTAATTTGTGTAAATGTAATGCACCATTGCAAAGTTATACATTTATGGCTGATGTATAATCTGCATTAGAGGCATTCAAAAGAGCTGTTGTCAAAGTAAAGATGGGGCGGGGTTGTAAACAACTGAAGAAATGATCAGGTCTGACAAGGAGATCATATTTGAGAGAGTGGCTAAATAAACTAAGCATAACTTTCACATTCAGTTAGAGGAAATTTAAACTGAGTAAAAAGTCTGAAATGGTTGATTGTTTATCTGACCATTAAAAAATCTTCAATAAATCTGAACAGCTGTGCAGAAACGAAGGCCAACAAATAGTCATTACAAAGATTTCTAGGAATGATGCAACGTCTTGCAAAATTTGTACCTGTGTGAAATACCTTTGCCACTAAAAAATGCTGTAAGAGAGTAGCTTGGGAATGGAGTTGTGAATGAGAAAACATTTGGAACTGCTTAAGTTAATCTCAAATATCCCAGCATGAAAGTATTGCAACATAAGCCAGTTGTGTAGCAAGTAGATGCATGACAGTCAGAATAGTGTAGGAACTGTGATCTATTGGAAAGAGTAGACCAGCTGGCTATGGCTTGAGTACTTTTGTGGCACAACTGAGATCTTCAGAAAATACAGTATTAAATGTAGTGTGTAGATGTGAGAAATTTCATGTAAAAGATCTAGACTGTTTCTATTAATATAGGTTCGTTCATAGAATGCAGCTTGGAAGGGGCTAAAGTAACAAGACTGGGTATTCTGTGTATTTGGCAGACAAGATGGAACAGAAGAACAGCCAAGTCCCTTGGCCTGGAGCTTAGAGAGATAAAGCCCTGACTACAGCCCAGGTGACCCAGCTTCAGTTAGCAGCTCAAATGTCTGAGGTTCTGGTAGGGGAGGAGGGAGAGGTACACACATCCAGAATACACAATGTGGAATGATTTCCCTGTTTGAGACTTGGGGGAAACTACTGCAAAGGATAGGTGGTCAGTTTGCACTGCTAGCTGTTTGCAGAAATGAGAGAAGGTTCAGTATCGATTGCCCATCCTCTGAATGTTGCAGAGCATGCGCAGAGAGGGGGACGAAAAGTAGAAAACATCACAGCAGTAGTACGATGCTGTCCTTGCCGTCCCATTCCATTGGAGGAAGTCTGGGAAAGGTGCAGCCTGAGATGATCTGATTATCAGCCATATGAAAAAAATGTTGGCCTGGGATTCAAAGTCCATTACTAAGCTGTGAAGGCTGTGATCCGAATGAGTTACATACCACTTGCAGTCAGACTGTGGTGCAAAGATAAGTTAGGCTTTGTGATCTTTAGGGCTGAGATGGCAAAGATAAGAGAGCATTCAAGCAGCACTTGTAGAATATACTGAGTAATGTGTGACAAAAAGAGTTGGTCTTGATAATGTGTAACCTGAATGCTCATATTGGGATAGACAGAACTGGATAGGAAGGATATGAATTTTAGATGGGTTCACATAGTTGAGGCAGCAGGAATAACAGAGTAGCCTGTCTGGCAAATGGCATAATAATGACCAGTAAATAACTATATGGTTACAATTTCATATTAGGTTCAATATTGGCTAAATAGATTGTGTCATTCTAAAGGGGTCCTGGATGTATATCCTGGGAATGAAATGATCAACGATCCTACTTGTTTTGTCAAGAATGGTCTAGACCTCTTGTTCAAGGGCTTCGACATATTGGTCAAAGGTTTTGCTACCTCCATTCTGCCTTTTTTTAGGCAGAGTCCATGTAATAAACATCTGAACCTAACCAACAAATCAAATCATAAAGTACACAGCATAAGATGACCATTCTCAGTTCCAGCAGTCTTAATAATAAGCTGCTTGATCTGGAGGCACTTCTGCATCTGGAACAAACACATGTTTATGTAGGGACTAAGACATAATTCCAATGCAATGAGAGTGCCCCTCTGTGTCTATCATGCTTTTAAGCCCGCAGGAAATGATGATGATGCCAAGTTTTGACAGGGATTTCATGTTTCAAAATGATACCAAGTGACCCTCCAAGTGATTTCATTGAACTCCAGCTTATACTAGGTAAGTCGGACTTTCAACTTCTAGCTTGTTACAGGTTCACTTCCATGGCCCCACATAACCATAATGAGTTCCTAGAAAACATCCCTATCAGAGATGGATCTCTAATCCTTGGTGGCTTCAACTGCCCCTTCATAGACTGGAGTACTTTTACTTCTAACGCTGGGTATGCATTATGCACAATGTTTCCTTGGGTGAACAAAAATTCCCTGGCTCAAATTGTCTGTACCCCATTGGGGAGGGTGGATATCCCAAACTCTAGTTCTCACAAACATGCCTCTAACCTACTCTCTGCACATGGTTGGTCCCCTCAGTCAAGTCTGATCACCACTTGCTTACCTTCATCCTAAAAATATCTTGTTGTTACAGATCCACTTCCATTTCCCCACATGATCCTAATAGGTTCCTAGAAAACATCCCTATCAGAGATGGATCTCTAATCTTCGGTGACTTCAACTGCCCCTTCATAGACTGGAATACTTTTACTTTTAATGCTGGGTATGCACAATGTTTCTTTGCATGAACAATAATTCCGTGGATCAAATTGTCTGTAACCCCACTGGGGGGAATATCCCAGACTTTAATTCTCACAAACCTGTCTCCAACCTGCTTCATGCACATGGTTGATTTCCTCAAGCAAGTCTGATCACCACTTGCTTACCTTTATCCTAAAACATCTTCTCCTATGATCACAGCACAGCCCTCTTTAGAGACTTCAAAAAAGCTAACCTTTTACAATTATACAATGACATTGCAAAATTCTTCATGCTAACCCCAAGATAGAACTAAGATATGCTGCCATCTATGCCAAGTATCTTCATTTTCATTTAGGTAAATGTATTGATAGGTCTGTCTCCCACCAGGGCTGAATACAGTGGTAAATTCAATAACCCCCCCAGTGGTCAGTAGTTACAAATTTTTCAACAAAAGGAAGAAACTGCTTAATTCTCTTGTAAAGCCAGAACCTTTCCTCACAATGAAAATATAAAATGCATCCCCAAGAATCTGAAGGCAGCTATTAAGACACAGTTGGTCCATGAATGTAGGCTTGCCTCTGAGGATAAGGGCAATTATAAGTCATCCTGCAGCTGTGTAAGAAAACCGAATAATTCACATCACTACTCAGAACTATAACAGCTCCTCATATTCAGATCTTAAATAAGTCATCAACATGTTTATTTTCCCCTTGAAACTATCATCCCAACCCCAAACATACTTGTTTCATTTCCTCCCACTATCTCCAAGGAACATATTCTTAAAGTGGTCTCCAAGACCAACAATACTTTTTCAGTGTGTCCCAACAACATTCTAGTTTGTCTTGTAAATGTTGTTAACCTCCCCTTAGGTTGTTCATCCTAAGCTTTGTCACAGGCTATGTTCCGAATCACTGGTGTATGGTGATGGTGATGCCCCTTCATAAAGCCCCCCCCCCACTGTCACAAGCAACTATAAAGCTACAAGCCTTACTAGTGTTGTCCGCAAAGCCATGGAACTTATTATTGCTGACTTCATTAACCAAGACATTTAAGAATTTAATCAAGCCTGACCTGCAGCAATTCAGGGCAGGTCATGCTTTCTCAGTCTTCTGAACTTCATTAAAATGGTCACATAGGCTATCACGCAAACGCAGGAATGGCTAAGGAGAGGCAAATTCAAACCAAGGGATGAAAGGTTAATATTGGCAGCCCAAGATAGTGGGCTATGTACACGTTGGTTTACAAAATCTATTGAACATGTGGGAGAAACAGACAAATGTAGGTTTTGCAAAAGAGAATTGGAAACAGTTACACACTTTGTTGCTGTTTGCGACATACTAATGGCAGGACTGTATACTGAAAGCATAATAATGTGGTAAGACTGTTGCACTGTGGATTGTGAAAACATTATGGTATTGAAGTGTCTGAAAAACACTGGAAATATGAGCTACAAAGCATCATAGAAAATGATGAAGTCTACATCACATGAGATCATCTATTACCAACAGTTCAAAAGATAGATGCTAGAAAACCAGGTATAGTGGTCCATGAAAAGAAGACAAAAGTAGCATTGATCATTGAAATTGCCACACCCAGTGACTACAGTGTGTTGTGTACAGAGAGACACAAAGTCATAAAATATCAGAATCTGCAGGCAGAAACGAGAGCAATGTGGAAGAAAGATACCCAGATAGTTCCAATAGTAGTAGGAGCAATGGGTCTTATAAAGAAGACTCTACAATTGTATTTAGACATGTTACCAATCCATGTAACCCCATATGAATTGCAGAAGGAGTCATTACTGGGCACATTGTGGGTGCTGCGAAGAGCACTTTTGGCTGACATCAAAGAATGAAACAATACTAATTTAATGAACTTTAATTGTACTTTGATTTAGGAATGGGGTCCATTCCCATTACAGTATTAGAAACCCAAGATTTGGAGAAATTAAAAAAGGGAGAGATTCACAGATGTGTGGAGCAGAGGAGTCTGCAGAGCTTGGTATGGAGAAGTGTCCTTGCACACTTCTGTCTCCTAATGGATCATGAATACCCATCCCCCTGCAGGTAGATCTCTTCCAACCAGTTCTCTGTGTTTGAGTTTTCTGTAGGTTGGATATGTATTTACTAGTATATACTTGTTTGCAAATGGGATGCTCATACCTCTCAATGTCTTAGCACATGAAATCTGGATAAAAACTAAAATAATGGGGGGTGGGGGTGGGCAAAGTCCCAAAAATAGGGACAGATTTTAACTATTGCTCTTATAACCTTAGAAAGTTGCTAGAATAACAGGATTTGTGTCAGCATCCACTTAATGAAGGATATGAAATCAGAAACTCAAATGTATGTCATTATTTAGTGACTTTAATCCTCAGTGATTTGACAGAAAACCACAAAGTTTATAAGGAACAGATCTAAAATATGAGATAAAAATCTGGACATTCTGTGAAAATCTGGACTGTTGAGATGTATGGGGCCCCCGGATGTTAAATCCTCACTGATTTTCGGACACAATATCTAATAGCTAGAAGGTGAACTAATAGGCACATTGACTGGATGTGCTTTATATTTAAGGTTTTGTCATCATGGACATGTAGTTGCTCCATGGTTTGGAAACTTCTGAAAAGATACCAGACAAGTTCTATAGAGGTTCATATGGTAACATATTTTACTTTGGCTGTCATTTTTCTTTGAGAAATATATTATTTATAGTGGTATAAAAGTATTTTTCATAGCAGTCCACATCAAAAATTTCCACAGACAATGGTTTCACTGGTATTTCATAGCATTTGAAATTGCTATGACCATTATTTCCTGTTTTATTTGTAACTGAGTGCACAATTTTCAATTGTTGCTTACTAAAAATGTGATTTGTTTATGGTATATTTTAAGACTGATCTTTTAGACTCACAGATTTCTATTTTTTTCTGACAGAGTTAAAATGTTAATACAGAGTTGAAGACTACAATTGATTTTAAAACCTAGAGGAGCTTTGACTATCCAGGCTATTGTTAAAGTAACTGTGTGGGAATGTTGGTGTTACTACATCACTGAGCTGCTTGTTGTTAAAGTAACTGTGTGGGGATGTTGGTGTTACTACATCACTGAGCTGCTTGTTGTTAAAGTAACTGTGTGGGGATGTTGGCATTACTACATCACTGAGCTGCTTGTTAAAGTAACTGTGTGGGGATGTTAGTGTTACTACATCACTGAGCTGCTTGTTGTTAAAGTAACTGTGCGGGAATGTTGGTGTTATTACATCACTGAGCTGCTTGTTGTTAAAGTAACTGTGCTGGTATTTTGGTGTTACTACATCACTGAACTGCTTGTTGTTAAAGTAACTGTGCGGGGATGTTAGTGTTACTCCATCACTGAGCTGCTTGTTGTTAAAGTAACTGTGCGGGGATGTTGGTGTTATTACATCACTGAGCTGTTTGTTGTTAAAGTAACTGTGCGGGGATGTTGGTGTTACTACATCACTGAGCTGCTTGTTGTTAAAGTAACTGTGCAGGGATGTTGGTGTTACTACCTCACTGAGCTGCTTGTTGTTAAAGTAACTGTGCTGGAATGTTGGTGTTACTACATCATTGAGCTGCTTGTTGTTAAAGTAACTGTGCGGGAATGTAGGTGTTACTACATCACTGAGCTGCTTGTTAAAGTAACTGTGCGGGAATGTTGGTGTTACTACATCACTGAGCTGCTTGTTGTTAAAGTAACTGTGCGGGGATGTTGTTGTTACTACATCACTGAGCTGCTTGCTGTTAAAGTAACTGTGCTGGAATGTTGGTGTTACTACATCACTGAGCTGCTTGTTGTTAAAGTAACTGCGGGAATGTTGGTGTTACTACATCACTGAGCTGCTTGTTGTTAAAGTAACTGTGCGGGAATGTTGGTGTTATTACATCACTGAGCTGCTTGTTGTTAAAGTAACTGTGCGGGAATGTTGGTGTTAATACATCACTGAGCTTCAATAACAATTAGGACTATATGTGACAGTCATTATGATTGTTTGAGACCTTAAGCTTTGGCCCCTTCTATAATCCCATTATGTTTGTCTTCATCTTACTCTCCAGTTATTCTTTACCCAACAAACTACCCTGTGCATAAGCATCTTGGACTGTAATTAAAGTTCTAATATTGAACCCCCCCACCCCACCCCCAGTATCATGCTGCTGGTTTTCCAACTTTTGAGTGTGCATGGTATCTCTTACATATGTATAGGATAATTTTTATGTACATATTTGGCAGTTTTGAATATCCTCTTCTCTTCAGTACCCCACCCCCCCATTTAGCATGCTAGGCTTGGGGCTTTCCTCCATGCCAAAGCTGTTTTAACAATATATCGATGATGGGGTGATTGTCCCCAGTAATGAGCATCAAAGCTGTCTTTCTTGCCTACGTGATAGCCATAGGACAAATCAGTGTGTAGTTTGGCAAAAAATCATTAAGTGCTAAAAAAAAAAAAAGTGACATTGCATTGCTGAAAAAAAATCTAGCCCCTAGCTCATTGCTCAACTTAAGGCTGTCTAGGCATAGACTGACAAAGAAACTGAAAGCTGTTTGGAACCAAGAACTCCACCCAAGGTCTCCTGTACTTTTGAAGGAAAAGATACAAACGTCTCACCTAAACCTAGTGTGCAGGAATATGAAAAAAAGCCCACTGCAGTCTTGGTACTTGATCCCTTCCCAGACTGGCACAGATGATTGCACCAGCTCTTCAAAAAGTCTGTCTTGCCACAGGCCCCACCCTTTCTCCAACTGAGCAGTTGGCTGAACCCGTTATTAAGGTAGAAGGCAGACTGTTGTCCAGTTCTCCCATCGCCACAACTAAAGGGCACCGGCAGAGTTTGTCAGAGACTTCAGGTTTTAGCATTTTCCATGCTGCCTGGTTCTTCTTGTTATCATTTTCCAGTGTTCTTTTCCACAGTGTGAATTCCAAAACATCTGGCATCAAGACCAGTAAGAGCAGCTCAAGCATTGCTGTTTTTCACCAGTCGAGTCAGTGCTGATACTGCTGCAAACATCCTACATGGCAACATCCCTACTCGTGTCATTGGCTGTATATTGGACTTTAGCATCTGCACAGCTTTCCTCTACACTTAAGAAATACTCCCTACTGACCTCCTCGTGAGTATCACTTGTTTAACTTCTCTTTACCGTAGAATTCTGTCTCAGGGTTCCACCATACACAGCACCAATTACTATGATGCATGCCGTACTACATGTGAGGGCTTTGACAGTGGAACTGGCATAACAGGCCCTTTGCATAGCAATCATACAGGAACCACCTCACTGGATGGCTGTGTTCTCACTCATCTGTAAGTTTACTTGCCCTCAAATGTGTGGTTACTATGGATAGTACTGCTGTTTGTTAGAGTGGAGACATTTCCAAGGGCAGACAATACAGAAATCATGATCCTGAAATAATTGCAGACACATCAGTATCCTAGGGTTCAGGGTGGTATGTCTTACACTGGAGGCTTTCTAGAATGATTCTTATATACATTATTAGCATGGCAGTTTGGTATATTTACAAATCAATGGTGGGGGGGGACCCACTCCTACTACTTGTGCAGATAGGCCATGTTACTTTGGAGAGGGACCTTAGCCTACAATCACTCTCTGGTGACAGCACTAATTCTGGGGGAGGTTTGCATGCTGTCTGAGAAGCTCAAAATGTGCCTCCTCCTCCTCCTCTCCCCACATGCTTGGTCTTTGGAACAAAGCAGAGCCAACAAAATCTCCTTCTGTTGTGGCCGATCAGTCATCAACCTTTTTAGTCTCTCCTTCAAACAGATTTTCATCAGTACTTCTGACTCATATCTCTCTCATAACCAG
The DNA here is from genome assembly GCF_019279795.1 of Protopterus annectens. Lineage (NCBI taxonomy): Eukaryota > Metazoa > Chordata > Ceratodontiformes > Protopteridae > Protopterus > Protopterus annectens. Next base: position 670,657,617 of record NC_056733.1, read on the forward strand.
CAGTGCTGATGGCACTATGGACACAAAGTCTTATGTATGCATTTCCACCTACACTATTGATTAATAGATTCTTCCAGAATGTCAAACCACATCAGGCTAAATTAAGCCTCTCTGTCCCTATTGTCTTCAGTAGAAGTGACTTCTGTGCCTTGTCGGTATGAGTGAGGGATTGGAATCCAGACCCCCTAAGAACCTCTTCCTGTTACCCTGGAATAGCGTGTTGATATTGGCAACAGCCTCAGCTACTTCTCTGTTAGGGTATACCTGGAAGCCATGTCAAATTTTCACTCTGGAGTTCAGTCCACATTTCTCGCTTCCCTGAAAATTAATAGCAACACAAAGGCATCTTTCATCTAAGGCCTAGAGTTGATAGTCCACCACTGATTCTCAGTTTCATTTTGAGAAAGTTCACCAGGCCACTTTTTCAAATTGGTAGCTAAAAATGATCTCAGGTTTTTCTCTTGGAAGACTATCTCAGTCTCAATAATTTCATGAAAGAGAATTTCAGAGTTGCAGACCTTGTTAGTCAAACTCTGCATCACGTCTTCCATAGAATGGCAGTTCTCACAGCTAATCCTTTCATTTACCTAAATCGAGCACAGAAAATAAGCTGAATCAGACAGACAGCCTCAGTGTTCTTCCCCTCCTATTTCAAAGGCAAGTACCCACTCCACTGCATGGATGTTCATAGACAGCAGAGCTTTCACCTTAATGGAAACCCTTCAGAAAGAGTGGTCAGCTGCCCATCTCCTATACTTCCCAAAGAAAAGGCATCTGTCCAAAATAACCCTCCTTAGTTGGGTTAGCAAGCTGCATAAAGTTCTGCTACCTTAAAAGAGGGGTACTTACCTGGTTATAGCTAAATGCTTTTTCCAAACACTACAAACTGGATACTGTTTCCATGGTGTATTTTTCCTAAGTCCTTTGGAGCTACCATTGTCAAAAGGCTATTATTATGACCAGGATAACCCAGGAAAATTCATGGGGGGGCCTCTCTTAATGGTTACTAAAATGGACCACTGCTTACCAGATATCATAGTTATGTAACTAGCATGCCAGTAGAGCTTTAAGAGGTATCTTCCATCTTTACTAACAGTTTTTCACCCTTCCAGTCCCAGTCTGGGGACAGCAACACTTGCCTGTTGTTATCAGTACATTTTTTCTCTTTGCTGACTTATCAGTATATAGTCTTTTCATTCATGATATGACTGATTGTTGAGAACCTGTGCTTTTCTAGAAGATGGAAGAACAATATGGAGTGATGCATGATGAGACTGGGGAAAGAGTCAAACAGACTAAGACTGCTTCAGGTGCTGAGTAGATTTTCTTCATATTGATCATAGGTGTAGTAGCTTAAGCTTTGTGGGTTATATCCTGTTTAGGATATAACAACTGGCCAGCTTCTAAAGCTTTAGGGCACCTTCCATGCACCAAAATCATTAGTCAGCTTGAGGTGACCTGACTAAAAGGACAGATTTGGATGCTAAGAACTTCTGAGCTTTCCTGCCACCGAGCGTGCTCCTAACAGGGCTTCAGAGGATCAATGGTCGGCTTGTGCTGATCCTTTCCTGGGCAGATAAGTTCCCTTTGGGTAAAAACCTTCTGTATATTATTTTTAATGTTTGAATTTACTTTCCAGCGTGGGAACCTACTTTTTAAGCTAGGAGTATGTGTTTTCATTGACTGTTTTTAAAACAAACAACATGGATTCTGCAAACGCTATAAAAGTTTAATCGCAAAGCTTTCATATCAAATAATCCTTCTTCAGTGCTAAAAACAAGTCAAAATACAAATATCCATTAAATAACATTCTCAAATGCTCAATTACATAGCAGAAAACAAAATCAATTAAGACATTAAAGTATTAAAGTTATAAACCACTTAACATCACATTTCACTTTAAACACATTTGTTTATGTGTATGTGTGTGACATTAATGCAAATATAAGCTTAAAGCTTGTTTTTAAACATAAACAAATGTGTTTATGTGTATATAAATGTAAGATTGCTTTTGTCATTGAAAATTTAATAAAGACGTTTAGAGAAAAAGTTGGTTCCTCTGAGCACTCATGTTTTCCCCCAGATCTCTCTGGTCTTGTCTAGACAGTCACTATGGACTTGGGATTAGCCACGTCCTCTGTGGCTGTTGGGGTCTCTTTAGTGGACAAGGGAAAGCCACTTCTGTCTGTGTTGGGAGAAGGACAGGGAAGGTGCCAGTGCATAACCAAAATGTTGTGCCTATCACTGAGGAATCTGTTGCTGCCATTAAAAATCCTGTTTGCCCTAATTTTCCTGTCAAAAAGAAACAGAAAACCTAACATATATCTTCTCCTGCTCCAATTTCACTGGCAGGAGTAGGTTATTAAGTCTGGCTCAGGGTCTTGTACAAGCTATTGACCCTTCTTATCAGGTAGTTTCTGGTAAGCATAAAATGGATGCCTTTTTTCCTGAAGAGATTCAAGAAATTTATTTATTTTTTATTTTATTTTACATTTGTTGACCGGGATAGTCCAACTGGATATATGTCCATTTTCAGTGGAGGCCCGGGGAGAAAAGCTCCACATACCAAAAAAGAGACAGTACATACATCACTGAGTGATAAACTCAGGCAGACATGTTTAGAAAAATATAGACAAAGAATACAGGCAGATATCAATATACATAATGTGCAGACTTACATCTGATTGGCAAAGACGTATCAGAAAATGTGAACATAGAACAAAATCAGATCTCATAATTCACAATGCTTAGACATTCAAATGCTATGAGGCGTAGATACTTGGCTAAACAGCAGGTTGGGTAGCAAGACATGTATTAGTGAAGTTTAGTCAAGTTTAGAACAAGAGCACAGCCAATGAGATGTGAGGTATTTTTGAGTTCTCCTTTAAATAGGGGTGGTGAGGTTTCCTTGGTAACGCAGTAGGGAGTAGATTCCAGATTTTACCTGTTGAGTTGGCAAATACAGCATTGCCTGCAGAGTTGTTGGTTTTTTAGGTCAGTATCATTAGTTTATCAGCTGAGTGTAATGGCTTGGGGGCACTATGAGGGGTAAGAATATTTTTGAGGGTAGGGGCATTATCAGGTTGATGGAATATTTTATGCACTACTATAAGCTGGTTGAACTGTAGAAGGGTAGGATACTCTAGCCATCCCAGTGCTTCGAGGTTCTGGCAATGGTGGGTCCTAAAAGCCATGCCAGTAGTGAATCTGGCTATATGATTGTAACATCCTAATAATTTGTTGAGATCGGTTTTGGATAGGTTGGTGAGTACAGGGAAGGCATACATAAGGGTAGAGAGGAGGTGTGATTTTGCAATAGCTACCCTAGCTAGGGGGGGTGAGGAAAGGTTTGGCTCTGTACAGGGAGCCAAGTTTTTTGTTGACGGATTTAATAGTATGATTGACATGTTTATCAAATTTAAGGTTGTCTATTATTATGCCTAGAAGCTTTGTATGGTCATCAGGGGAGATAATGGTGTCATTGCTAGATTTGATGTTGAAGGAAGGAGGAGAAAGTCTACGGTTAGGGGAGAAAAGTAGTAGCTTGGTTTTGTTAGGATTTAGAAGCAGGCGGCAATTAGCTAGCCATGTTGTTGCTGAAAGTGGTCTGGGTGAGGGTTAAAAGTTGTGTAGGAGAGGAGGCGGAGCATATTAACACTGAGTCATCTGCATATTGGATGCAGGTGGCTCCTGGGATGGTGGTGTGCAGATCATTGATAAAGATAGAGAAAAGAAGGGACCTAGTATGGACCCTTGTAGGACGCCTAGGGTTAGAGGAAGTTGGGATGACAGCTTGCTCTGCCATAAGACAGCCTGCTGTCTACCATTTAGGAAGGAGTGAAACCATTGTATTGCGTGTTGGTCTAAACTCATGGTTTGTAGGGTATTGAGCAGTAGCTGATGGTTGACCATATTGAAAGCTTTTGAGAGATCTAGGAAGAGTGCTGAAGATAGTTTGTTATTGTTATGATGAAGACTGATGACATTAGAGAAAGTTAGAAGAGATGTGGTGGTACTGTGGAATGGCCTAAAGCATACTGAGAGTCAGAGAGCTTTCCGTTTTGAATAAGAAAGTGCATGATTTGTTTGTGTATGCATCTTTCCATGATTTTAGCTAGTGGGGAAAGAATGGCTATAGGTCTAAAGTTAGATAATTCCGTGGAACTTCCTCCTTTATGGAGAGGTATAACGTGATATTTTCCATATTAGGTTCATAGGTTCATACTAGGCTATCTGCCCTAGGGCATTTATAAGCCTAGCGAGTGTGTTTGGCTTTCGCCACCCATTTTAAATTAATTTTGCTATGCCCTTTTTCGAGGTTAGTATACTGTGCCTCTGTCTAACAGTGACACAGAAGTGATACCCAGGGTAAACCTACGATCTCCCATCCACTCATCAAGATTCCTCTTGAAGAGAGTCAATGAGGGACTCTGCCTAACCTGGACTGGGATTTTATTCCAGAGTGAAGGGAGCCCCTGGGTTATGAATCTGTCCCTCCAGCATGTCCTATTTATTTCAGTGCTGAGGTTCAAGTTTCTCGAGCGCGTAGCTTGATGGGATTTGGATTTTCTGAGGTGCAGCATGTCCATTAATTCTGGGATGGACATGGCTTTATACATCAGGCACAGATCACCTCTGAGCAGGCAGTATGCCACTGAGTAGAGCTGGAGTTTCTTTAACCGGGCAGCATATGGCATCTGTTTGAGCCCTTTGATCCTCTTGGTGAGATACTTTTGGGGTCTTTCCAGTTGCTGCAGGTGTCTGGTAAGGTACATCCCAAAAGGGGCATTGTACTCAATTATGGGCCTGATGAGGGATGAGTAAAGAGGCACGATGACCTCCCCTGATCTAGATGTGAATCCCTTCATGATTAGGTGGGCTATATAAAATGTTTTTCTAACCACTTTGGCCACATGGTTGTCAAATGAGAGATTGCTATCAACTTGGGTTCCCAGGTCCCTAATTACTTCTTCTGTACTTAATGGATTACCACCTATGTGGTAATTTATGGGCACTTTGTTTTTGCCAAAGGGGATGACTATACACTTTTTGGCGTTTAGCTTGAGGCCATTGCTAGGATGGATCCTTCTGAGATGGATCTGTTGATCAGAATAGAAATGGGAAGTGCTATGGCATCAGCTGCTTTTTGAAGATATTCAGCTGGGAGGTGATCAGCAGCTAGTGTAGTAGGTTTTAGCTTTTTGAGTAAGGTCCAGATCAGGTTGGTAGGTACGGCTTGAAAGGTAAAGGTGGGTTGGGTGCTGGGTGGATCAGGGCTAGATGTGCCAGAGCTGGTGTTTGTGTCAGATGGAGTGAGATGGGTAGCTAGAGAATGGATAGTTTCAGTAAAGAAGGAGATGAAGCTGTTTGAAATTTCTACAGAGGATTTATCAATGGCAGCTGATGGGGTAGAAGTGGTGGAACGGCCTGGGTGGAGAAGATTGTTAATACCAGCCCAGAACTTTTGAGATTTTAGCTGATATTTTTGTTGTAAGAGGGTGTACTGATTTTTTTGTCTAAAATGACAGATTTCTTTGGTCTGGTTCCTTAGCTGCTGGTATCATACTTGGTCCATAGGGGCTTTGGTAACATGCCACCTGGACCAGGCATTGTTTCTTAGTTTGATTTTGTTTTTTGTTTCTTTAGATAGCCACGGTGCAACTGTGGCTTTTACACAGATGGTATGGGTAGGAGCATGATGGTTAAGGATAGCCAGAAATCTGGTATTGATGTACTCAACTGCTTCTTGTAATGGGAGTCATTTCAAGACATTCCAATTATATGCTTTGAGTTCATTTTGGAAGTTGTCAAGGTTAAAGTTCCTGATGTTTCTTATAGTTTTGTAGGTGGGCTGGTTGGGAAAATCGGTTTTGAGCCTAATAATATAAGTAAGGCAGTGATCACTTAGATCATCGGTTAATGCACCTGACTTGTACTTTTGGGGGTGGCTGTTAATAAGTATCCAATCAAGGATACTATCTTTGACTCTATTTTTGCTAAATCTGGTGGGGGTGGCAATGGTCTGAGTAAACCCGTGGAGGTTTAAATGGGTGGAAGGAGTTTCAGAGGAACAGGTGTTCCAATCAATGTTAAAGTCCCCCAAGACAATGGTTTCCTAGGGCTAGTTAGAAACTAGCCAATGTAAGATATTTTCTAGAGTATTATCATTCTTGCCAGGTGGAATATAAATGCAGACAATGTATCTGCATTTATTTTTGTTTATTATTAGTTTGGTGATGAGAATTTCTGCATTGCCAAACTGAGGTGGCTGTTGGGTGTCAGTTGTTATTGTTAGGGTAGGCTTGTATAGTACAGCTATTCTGCCACCTTTCCTGGAGATCCAGTCCAGTCTAAGGATGCTGTACTGTGGGGGGGGGGTATTTTGTTATCTTTGGTTATTGGTTTTAGCCTGTTTTCTGTGAGGCAGAGAATATCAGGGGAGTGAACAGCTAAGAGTCCATGTAGGCTATGGATCTTGTTGTTTAGGCTTCTGATGTTGAGATGCCAGACCAGAAATGAGTTTGGAAGTCTATCAATCTGGGTAGTAGACATTGGGTTGTTAGATGGTGTGCTTGGGTCTACTGTTGTGGATGGGCCAGGGTTGGGGTGGATGTCTCCATCCTTCATAAGATTAATTTTTAAGTTGCTTATGATAGTCTTAAAAATTTGTTTATGATTTTTTTCGTAGCTTTTGGTTTTTAAGCTAATCTAGCGGTGTTTAGTCGGGTGATGGTAACTGGGGGGGTGAGAAACTAGGAGAGGGGGTGGTTATGTGGTGGATAAACATTAAATTCTGGGTTGGTGTCTGTTTCAGAGTTTGGGTATTGGATTTCAAGATGCTGTATATATTCCTAGGAGATTAGGTGATAAGGAATGAATAGCAGGGGTACTAAGGGTGGCAGCATTAGTATTTTAGCTGTAGTCATAATAAATTACTAGGGTAGGGTCTGTATTGAGTGTATGTGGTGGATAAAAGATTAGAGAGAATAGAATAGCTATGGGTGGGTTAATATGGATAGTGGTGTGGATAGAGGGTGTATTATTGTGCTAGGAGTTTTCTGGGTTCTAGGAGCACGTGTAGTTGGTTAGCTAATTAAGGGGGCATGCCAGTGTTACTATAAACGTAGTACTACTGGGGGCGGGTGGGATATGGGGGCAGGGTGGGGCGTGGAGCGAGGCTAAACCAGTAAAGCAGATGCCTAGAGGCAGCATGTGCATGTATGAGTTACAAGCACACTTTTTTGTTTCTTTTTATATGCCCAATATTCTGTTCCTAGACCCTACTCTTAAAAACTACACAGTTCCCTGCCTGCTTCTCAATTTACAATGCAGAGAGCCCATTTTCCAATTCCATTTTGTAGCATGCTTGTTTCACTTAGTTTATTGAGAAATGCACTATTTGTTCAACAATAGAAAGCACACTGTTTTTACCTTAATTGAGGAAGAAAGAAGGCCACAGGAAAGTCTAACCCTTCCAACCTAATGCTTATCAGCATAAACAGATTACAACCGGGAGTTATGGGGACATTCACCAGTGCTTTTTTGGACCCAGTTTGTTAGGTTTACAGGTGGTAGGGTATTTTAGTGGATATTGACCTTATTAAAACAAGTTCTGTGGTGGGGGAAAGTCTTCTGTACTTGTTGTTATTCCCAGAATGACCCTATATGCTTTTACAAGCCTTTCAGGGGGAGGTGAGGTAGGAACACCTAGAGAGGGGATGTGATTATTAGTACTATACCAAGAACAGAGGTAATCATTCAAACATTCAGTATACATGATTATTAAACAAGTCCACATGCATCTTTTAGTATTAGCAAACAGCAACACTCTTTCCTATATATCTGCCTTAAGGGCTCAGTTAATATTCAGTATTTCTGTCCCTTATCAATGCTACACTACCCAGGACAGACCACTAAGTCAATGCAAATGACAATAAATGGATACAATATCAGCAGCAGTTTGCGAGTAATTTGTAGTAGCCGGTACCAATAAACATGCCTTAATTCATCAAGGTTTCAGTTTGCGAGTAAATGCAGTTAGTACATTGAGCTCAGATAAAGAAACAAGAATTAAATACATAAGTATGTGAACATACCTTAACTGACTGGGACCTGATGCACTGGTTAATTTGAAAATGACTGGTCAGGTAGGTGATTATGTAACCTCTGATTACTTGAGAGAGGGGGGAGGTGAAGGGCTGAACCGGGCTAAACCAGTAAAGCAGATGCCTAGAGGCAGCATGTGCAGGTATGAGTTATAAGCACGCTTTTTTGTTTCTTTTTATATGCACGATACTCTGTTCCTAGGCCCTACTGTTAAAAGCTACACAGTTCCCTGCCTGCTTCTCAATTTACAATGCAGAGAGCCTGTTTTCCAATTCACTTTTGTAGCATGCCTGCATACTGAATCTGGAGAAGAATGTGATGGGACACACACAGGTGTTTTAAGCTCAAGAGGAAAGCAAGTTGTCTGAATCTCCCTGTCAAGGATTTACTTTCTCTAAGACCATTTCCAGAATGTGCCAGTGTTTTCAGAGGAAGAACACTGAAGTTTCTCAGTCCCTTAGAAAATACTGTGAAATGTTACAAATGGAATTCACAGAACTTCCTCCCACCCCCCTACTGCTGCCAGCATTATCTGGAGCACGTGTTTGTCACGGCCTGTGGTTTCGCTAATAGCCAGCCTGCTGCACCTAAGAAGACAGATCGAATACACAGTATTCCTCAGTCTTTCAAAGTTCTATACACTAATCACAGAGCTGACCTAGCAGCTATAGCTTTACTCAATCCTGCTTCTGCCAACCATTTTGTTAACTCTAATCCTTCTCCTTCTGGCAAGGATGGTAAACCAGTTTATAAGTTTGGGGGGGAAAGTGCATGCTTCTGCAACTTAATTTTTAGAATTTAAATTGTTCATCTCATATATTAAATGTTATTCTAATTGTGAAAGTATGGAAAAATCTGCTCTTTGTGATTTACTTTAGTTTCTTCAATTTCTCAGGTCACTACTCATTTTTAAAGTGTGTTTATGACTGTAGACATTACCTCCAGAGTTGTTGCCACTGGCAATGTGTTGAGGAGGTTTGCCTGGCTGCATTCTCAAAACCTGCCAGAGGATATAAAAATGAGATTTTAAATTTATCTTTGGATAGAGATTTGATTTTTGGTACCTCTGCTGGTGTGGTTATCAAAAATGTAATGAGAAGGGTTAGCTGATAGGGGGAATCCATCAGATTTTCAGACCTCTTTTCCAAATTTTTCAAGGGTTTTCTGCTCCTTTTTCCAGTGTTGGCAAGAAACACAAACAGCCTTGGAAAAATGCCGGTGAGCAGATGTTTAAAAAACAATGGCAGGGAGGTTCCAAAGGAAAGCATGAGCTCCAACAAAACAAAGGGCAGTCAAAAAAGTCAACATGACTGTAAGAGACCTTGCCTCCCCCTCCCCCCTGCCACAAAACAAAGGGCAGTCAAAAAGTCAACATGACTGTAAGAGACCTTGCCTCCCCTCCCCCGCCACAAAACAAAGGGCAGTCAAAAAAGTCAACATGACTGTAAGAGACCTTACCTCCCCCTCTCCCCTACCACAAAACAAAGGGCAGTCAAAAAAGTCAACATGACTGTAAGAGACCTTACCTCCCCCTCCCCCTTGCCACAAAACAAAGGGCAGTCAAAAAAGTCAACATGACTGTAAGAGACCTTGCCTCCCCTCCCCCAAGCCACAAAACGAAGGGCAGTCAAAAAAGTCAACATGACTGTAAGAGACCTTGCCTCCCCCTCCCCCCTGCCACAAAACAAAGGGCAGTCAAAAAAGTCAACATGATTGTAAGAGACCTTGCCTCCCCCTCCCCCCTGCCACAAAACAAAGGGCAGTCAAAAAAGTCAACATGACTGTAAGAGACCTTGCCTCCCCTCCCCCCTGCCAGTCCTTTATCCCTTCCAAAAAGATTGAATCTCCATTTCTGTCTTTGGCAACAGATTGTTTCAGACAAATGGATTCTGAGACTTAGCAAAAATACAGATGGCACTGGGAAGTATTCCCTCCTTTCCAGGGACTTATTCCACATCCACTAGAAAAAAACCCTCTGTTCCCTCCTGTCCTACTGCATATACTTTCTCAGGGGGTAATATAAACAGCTCCTCCTTCCCAGTGGGACAGAGGCTATAATTAATAAATGTTCCTGGTGCCAATGAAAGAAATTGCCTAGAGACCAGTTCTAGACTGTTCTTTCCTAAAGCAGTTTGTGATAGTTCCCAAGTTCAAAATGTTTGCACTGCACAATCTTTTAACTCTTCTTCCTCATTTGAATTTTTTTTGGTAACCTTAGATTTAAGCCATGCTTGTCATTATGTTCCTGTCCATCCAGACTTCAGGCTTTTCTTAAAGGTTTTATGTGCTGGATCACATTACCAGTTCTCTACATTGCCCTGTGGGCTACCCACCGCTCCAAGAGTGTTCAAAAAAGTGTCTATCTCCAGTCATAGCACATTGTAGGCTACAGGGTATCCACGTTTCCATATTTAGATGACTTGCTTATCTATGCAGAGTTTTTTCAGTGTGTCAGAAATCTCTCAGTTGGGTGGGAGATCTCCTATGGAGGCTGGGGTTCCTCTCAGACCTCTCCACTGCCTAGGTTTTGTAGAATGTCCAGATTTTTGCCTCCTGTCTTTGATCTGTTCCTCATAAAAGTTGTGGTTTTCTGGCAAATTATTGAGGACTGAAGTCCCCAAATAATGGCAAGTATTTGCATTTCAGACTCTGTACCCTTCATAAAATACATATTAATACAAAGCCTGTTATTAAATCAACTTTTTAAGTTTATAAGAGCAATATTTAAAAACTGTCCCTATTTGTGGGCCTTTGTCCCCCCATTATTTTAGCTTTGTCCAGATTTCATGCATTTAGAGGCCGAGAGGTGTGATTTCCAAAAGAATATTCAAAAGTCTTTTTTGACTCCAGCACACAGGGCTGTGTTCCTGGGGTGCTAGCTAGATGCCTGGGTACAAGGAGCATTTCTTCTACAGAAAAAACAATTATTTTGATCTATTCCAGGGGTTTTCCACTCAGACTTCAGTCATTGTGAGGGAATACCTCAGGATTTCTGGGTTCATGACATCTATGATTCTCATGACACCTTTGGCAAGATTCCACATGAGAAAGATAAAATGGTATCTGAACTTTCTTTGGTCCCAGCACCAACACCCATTATCTTTTCAGATTCCAGTTTGGGGACTTTTGAGAAGAGAAATCACATTTTTGGAGACATCAAATATACCTGAATCCAGGTGTTCTCTTCTTCCCTGCCGCTTCAAAATAGTCAGTCGCCACAGACGTGTCTGGCTGTGTTTTGACAACAGTGTCAATGGGGATAAAACTGCAAGCTGTCTGGGAAAATGAAGACAGACACAAACACGTAAATGTAAAAGTGACATTTGCCCTTATGGCATGCAACTCTAAATCATCTTTGGTCCCCAAGACCACTTCAAGTTGTTCTAAACATTGCCACAATGATGTCGTACGTAAAAACCAAGGAGGAACCAGGTTTTACACTCTATGCAGACTAGCTGTGTTAGCATGGGAAATAGCTTTAGAGCACAGTCCACTCTACAGGCTTCCTATATTCCGTCAAAGCAAAATTCTGTGACAGACAAAATTAGCAGAACAGAGGCAGACCCTGATGAATTCAAACTAGATCATGGGATCTTTCTATATTTGATCCATCTGTGGGAAGTTCCTCAAGTAGACCTTTATGCCTCCTCACTGAACAATTAGCTAGAGAAAAGACCAGTGGGAATATGGTTAAGGTCTTTGCCTCCAGTGCACAAGGTACAAGACCTGATCCTGATCTCTGACCAATGCCAGTTTGGAGTTTGCATATTCTCCCTGTCTCCGTGGCCTTCTTCCCACCTCTGAAAACATACTGAGTGTTTCCATCCCAAACTCACCAATGAATGCAGCTGTGGGCAGCAGCACAGACTCTACATGGTGCCCTAATTAGGGAAGACTTGGATAGACCAACTGCTTTGGGCATCTACTGTAGTGCGCAGTATCCTCAAGATAGGAGAACAAGGATAACAAACTGCATGCTGTGGCAAGGCTAGCAACTTGATGATGTAAAATATGGCTCTAGGTGATTCGGTCATGTTGTCTTCCTCTTTTTCTTTCGGCTGTTCTCATTAGGGGTCGCCACAGTGGATCATCTGTTTCCATTTCTTCCTGTCCTCTGCATCTTGCTCTGCCACACCAACCACCTGCATGTCCTCTCTCACCACATCCATAAACCTTACCTTAGGCCTTCTTCTTTTCCTCTTACTTGGCAGCTCCATCCTTAGCATCCTTTTCCCAATATACCCATCATCCCTCCTCAGCACATGTCCAAACCAACGCAATCTCGCCTCTCTGACTTTGTCTCCAAACCATCCAACCTGGGCTGATGCTCTAATATACTTATTCCTAATCCTGTCTATCCTCATCATACCTATCACAAATCTTAACATCTTTAACTCTGCCACATCCAGCTCTGACTCCTGCCTTTTTGTCAGTGTCACTGTATCCAACCCATATAACATAGCTGGTCTCACTACCCTCTTGTAGACCTTCCCTTTCACTCTTACTGATACTCTTCTGTCACGAATTACTCCTGACACTCTTCTCCCACCCACTCCACCCTGACTATACTCTCTTCTTCACCTCTCTTCCACACTCGCCATTACTCTGAACTGTTGATCCCGAATATTTAAACTCATCCACCTTTGCTAACTCTACTCCCTGCATCCTCACCATTCCTCTATCCTCCCTCTCATTTACACACATATAGTCTGTCTTAGTTCTGCTGACCTTCATTCCTCTCCTCTCTAGAGCATATCTCCACCTCTCCAGGGTCATGTTGTCTAATGTTGCCAAATGGGCATGGGTATTTGCAGGTGATAAGTGGTTGAGGACCTGGCCTAATCCGACTTATGCCAGAGACCCATGCTAATGGTGGTAGGGGGTTATGTGTCCCTATTCGCCAGTGTGTGCCTGCTATAAAGTCCAGCAGCCTTGGGTCAATAATCTACTGGACAGCTGGTGCCCATTTGCCCAGCCTGGGTTACCTGGGATAGCTCTATTGGGCAAAAGCTGGATGTAAAACTAATCAACCTGCCAAACATGAACTAATAATTGCTACACTCAATGTAGGTTCATGGACAGGAATAAATTTGGAAGTGGATGGCATGATGGTACAGAAGAGGTCGAACATCCTATGTATCCAAGGGACAAGATGGAGGGGCAGTGCAGCAAAGCCACTTGGCGTGGGATCCAGAGTCTAACACTCAGGAGGAGGACAGGATAGAAATAGTGTGGGAATTGGGGTGAGAGAGAGGCTTCAGAAGGTAATGAAGGATATCATCAGAATTAGTGACAGACTCATGACAATCAGACTCCAGCAAATGATAGGGCAATATTCATAATTTCAGGATATGCCCTATAGCAGGGTTGTGATAGTAAGAAAAAGATTGCATTCATAGGGCAGTTGCAGGACCTACTAGATAAAGCAGGACAACATGAATTGGTGTTGATGATGAGTGACTGGAATGCATATATCGGGACAGACAGAGCAGGATCTGAGGAATGCCTGAGTCCACATGGGTGGGGCAACAGGAATAAAGAAAGAGAGGCTGTTCTAGACTTCTGTCTGCCAAATGGCTTGATAGTAGCCAAGACATGGCTCTGAAAGAAACATGGTCACAAGATCACATACAAGAGTGGCATCATGCAACTCAGGTGGACTTCCTCCTAGTAAAGAAAGGGCACACAGTAGAATCAGTGACTGCAAAGTCTTCCCCAGTGAAATAATAGGTCCACAGTATAAACCACTGGTTGCCACAATCAGCTGCAAGCAATGGTCAGAGAAGGCTCTAAGGTCAACAGAGTCCAGGCTGAAGACCTGGAAGTTGACTGAAGAGAAAGTACAACAGTTCAAGGAATTACTCAGGGCTCTAGCACCCCAAGAAGAGGAGGAAATAGGTGAAGCTGAAGAAGAATGGCAGCACCTCAAAAGAGCATATGTGTGAGGAGTACAGAACAGATATGTGGCTGAGCCAGGTATGGAAATAAGGTACATAAAGAAAGCTGGTGCTGGAATGCAGAAATCCAGGAAATCATCAAAAGAAGAAAGAAAGAGTGCAGGAAAAAGTGGGAAATAGAAAAGATGGATCAGGATATGAAGGAATACTGGTTGGTTAACAAAGAAACTAAGAAAGGAAATGGAATAACAAAGAACAGGACTTCGGAGGCACTCTACCAGCTTCTAGAAAGTGACTCAATAGGTGGCACAAAGAAATTATATTGGGTTGCAAGACAAAGATTGAAAGATAAAGAAGATAACCAGACACCATTCATAAGGGATGCCAGCAACGACCTGGATACCAGTCCACAGGACAGCAAAGGCAGATGGAAGGAGAACTTCCAACAGCTTCTGAATGAAGAAAACCTCACAGAAGCTGTACTGCCTGAGACACAGCCTACAATGAGAGGAGAAGAAGAGGAGCCAACCATAGAAGAAGTGAGACTTAGGAAAACGAAGTCAGGGAAAGCAGGAGGCTTAGATTAGGTCACAGCAGATATGATAAAGATGCTGGGTGAGATTGGGGAGAAACAGCTCCTGTGGGTACACATAGCAGTGTGGAGAGAAAGGTGTAGCCTAGATGACTGGAGAATAAATGCACTCATGCCAGTGTACAAGAACAAAGGAGACATCCACAACTATGGGCAGTACAGAGGTATCAACTCCTGTCACATTGCATGAAAGTTCTGGAGAAGGTGATTGATAAATGGATATGCAGAGCAATAGAAAGTAAAATGGGACATGAGCAGTTTGGATTCAGATCAGAATGCAGCACAACTGACCCAATGTTTGCAGTGAGACAGGTAGTTGAGAAGAAGCTAGAAATGAGGAAAGAGTACAACTGGGTCTTCTTAGATTTGGATAAAACATATATGCTCAGAATTAGTCCAAAATGATACAAAAATCACTGAACCCACAGACATTGCCAACATACTGGCAGACAGGTTCAGTGCAAACTTCACCCCCCTCTCCCCCCCTAAAGGAGAGATAACTACCCCAGCCGAGTGTAGCCTCCCGGACATCTCAAATGCGCAGGTGAAAGCTGCTCTCTCTAAAGCTAAAAACACAGCATCAATGGGACCGGATGGTGTCCCCGGCTGTGTGCTACACGAGCTAAATGAGGAATTAAACCCGCACATAAGGCAGCTGTTTAATCTCAGCCTTACCACAGGATACGTGCCCAAGGAGTGGCGTACGGCAACTGTGGTCCCACTCCACAAAGGTGGCGCCTCTACGGACCCTGGTAATTACCCCCATAAGCTTAACAAGTCTAGTCTGCAAAGCTATGGAGAGGATCATAATGGAGCTCATAAACAAAGATATAGGGACTTGCAGACATTGGACCCGACCCAGTTTGGCTTTGTCAAGGGAAGATCATGCCTTTTGAACTTGGTCGACTTCTTGAAATAGTCACCAAGGCCATTGATGAGGGAAAGGCAGTCCATACAGCCTACCTTGACCTTGCAAAGGCTTTCGACACAATACCCCACTCGGGTATTGTAGAAAAACTTACCAGCTTAAATGTAAACCCATATGTCACAAGATGGGTTGCAAACTGGCTTAAGGACAGAACCCACAGGGTTAGAGTTGCTGGCGCTGTGTCAGACTCCAAGCCGGTCACAAGTGGTGTCCCACAGGGCTCGGTCCTTGGCCCCTATTGTTTGGCATCTACTTCTCAGAAGTACAGGCCAACATGGGAGGACTTTGGCTGACAAAGTTTGCAGATGACTGCAAACTGGGCCATAGTGGAAAGTGCATCGGACACTGATATCCTTCAGAAGGGACTCACGGAAACAGATAGCTGGTGCCAGAGCCATGGCCTGAAGTTAAACGCCAAAAATGTATAGTCATACCCTTCGGGAAAAACAAGGTAACCCCAAGCTACCATATAGGTGGCAATCCACTAAGCACAGAAGAGGTTATCAGGGACCTGGGGACCCAGGTTGACAGTGCCTTTCTTTTGACACTCACATTGCTAAAGTGGTTAGAAAGACCTTCTACATTGCCCACCTGATCATGAAGGGATTCACATCCAGATCTAGTGAGGTCATTGTTCCCCTGTACTCTTCACTTATCAGACCAATGATCGAGTACAATGCCCCATTCGGGATGTATCTCACCCGACATCTGCAGCAATTGGAGAGACCCCAAAAGTTCCTCACCAAAAGGATAAAGGGACTCCAAAATCTGTCATATGCTGCCAGATTGAAGAAACTCCAGCTCTATTCAGTCGCATACCGTCTGCTCAGAGGTGACATGTGCCTGACATACAAGGCCATGTCCAACCCGGAATTAATGGACATGCTCCACCTCAAAAATCCAAATCCACCAAAACCACTAGAGCAAGCGACTTAAACCTTAGCACGGATATAAATAGGACGTGCTGGAGGGATAGATTTATCACTCAGAGACTCCCTATGCTGTGGAATAAAATCCCGGTCCATGTGAGGCAGAGCACCTCGCTGACTCTGTTCAAGAGAAATCTAGACCTGTGGATGGGAGATCGTAGGTTTACCCCGGGAATCATCTCTGGGTCACTGCTGGACAGAGGCACAACAAACTAATGGGCACAGTATTTTTTCATATAAGGGGTGGCGTAAGCCACAATAATTTGGGCTAGGCTTATAAATGCCTTAGGGCAGATAGCCTAGTATAAACCTATGAACCTATGAACCTATGAACCTATGAACAAGGTCCCTAAAAAGCTGATTTGGGTAGTCCTGCGGTGGTTTGAAGTCCCAGAAATGTTAATGACCCAAGTAAAGTGTTTGGCTCACTGAAGGTTTCCCAGTGGGAGTGAGTATGCACCAGGGTTCAGCTCTGAGCCCACTGCTGTTCATACTGGTGATGGACTACATTAGCAAACAGGTTGGAGGGGACATATCAACCAAGTTACTGTATGCAGATGATGTGGCATTACAGTCAGACTCTGAGCAAGAACCTCTGCAAACAATAGGAGAATGGAATGCAAAACTAAAGGCACATGGGATAAAACTAAGTGTAAATAAGGTGGTGGCAATGATAGCAAGTTGGAGAAATCAGAAGAAGCTAAGAATTGAGACAGAAGGGAAGACAATGGAACACGTTAATAGCTTCAAGTATCTGAGAGGGATGGTCAGTGAGAAGGGAAGTCTGAACGAAGAGGTCAAAGCTAGAATCAGAAGGGCTGCATCCAACTGGCATAGTGTCAGGTGTGGTCTATGACAGACGAATGCCAAAGAAGCTGAAAAGTAAGGTGTACACAGTGGTGTGACCAGTACTACTGTATGGTACAGAAACCTGGTCAGTAAAGACAGACCAGATGAGGATGCTAGAAGTGATGGAAATGAAGTGCCTGAGAAGGGTGGTAGGATGCACACTGTGGGACAGATGAAGAAATGAGGACATAAGAGCAGAAGCCAAAGTAGCTCCAGTCATGGAAAAGATCAAGCAGAACAGATTATGGTGGTTTGGGCACGTGCAGAAAAGCAGAAGATAATCTGTTAAAGAAGATTTGGGACAGACAGGAAGAAGGTAAGAGGAAACAAGGGTTCAGCAAAGAGGTGGATGAATTCTGTGAGAGATCTGTCAGGCATGAGAGTTGAAGAAGGCAGGAATGTGGCACTGAATCGAGAGAGATGGCTATCAGTTAACATAACGCCCTGACCCATGTAGAAAAAAATGGGAAAAAGGTGGTTGTTGATGCTGAACAATCAGCTGGCAAAATTTGCCTCCAGAACTTCATGCAGAAATGCCTGGAAGATGGATACCTTTTCTTTTCTTTGGACAATAATGTTCTTGTATGCTTTTCTACCCTTTCTACCAATATCCTGGGTACTTTTGAAGATTCAGAAGGAAAACCTGAAGATCATTGTGGTGACTCCCATCTGGCCCAGGCAACAGTGGTTCTCCCTTCATTTGTAATTGGCCAGGAGCAATTACGGCACACTTCCTCACAGACTGTATCTACTCACACAAGAATAGAGGTTTTATACACTCCAATCCCAAACAACTTTAACTGACTACATTGATGATAGGGTCTTAATACTGAGGATGTGAAGCAGGTACTAACCGAGGCAAAAAACCCTCCTACTAGAAAATCATACATTAGCAGATGGAAAATGTTTTCTAGCTGATGCCAACAGCATAAATAGCATCTATTTAAGACTAATGTTTCTCTGGTTTTGCAATACTTGCATCAGCTACTTTCCTATGGGCTGTCTTGCTCCTCTGTCAAGGTTTATTTGTTGGCCATTTAAGCATGTCTGCCCATGGATCCCCATCTCTCAAGGCATTCCCTTGTCATAATGTCTTTGAAAGGGATTTTTGCATAAGAAAATCAAGAAAATGGGTGTCTCCTCCTTGGGATCTTAATTTTATGTTAGAGAGGCGAACACTTGCTCCATTTGAACCAGCTCATTTAGTTGACTTAAGGTTTTTAACATGAAAAACAGTTTTGCTGATTGTTTTAGCCTCTGCAAGAAGAATATCTGAGTTGCAAGCTCTTATGGTGAGTAAAACTTATCTCATTTTCCACAGAGACAAGGTTTTCTTGAGAACTAATCCTTCTTTTATGCCTAAAGTGGTTTACTTTAAGCAGAACTGTTCATCTCCCTGTGTTCTTTCCTGAACGCCCAAATGAGGGATAAAGGATATTTTATACTCAGATGTCCACAGACAATTCAGGTACTATCTTGATAGAACAAAATCTTTCAGAACTTCCGATCAGTTGTTCATTTCTTTCTGAAGAAAAGAAGGGGCAACCTGTGTCAAAGCAAACTGTTCCAAATGATTGTTTCGTGCTATTACCTATTTTCTTCCCAGCACAACATAACTATTCCAGGCTGGGTCAAGATACATTGTACAAGGACCTTGGCTTCATAAATTGCTTTTTGGAAAGGACTGAACTCTAGAAGTATCCAGGAAGCAGCAACTTGATTCTTGGTACATACTTTTACAAAGTATCACAAGCTAGAATCCTTCTCCAGGTCTAGAAGAATAAGGGCCACCGTTTCAAGTTTTTTGTTATAATGGTTGTTGATGAGGATAAAAGGGGAGGCCCTACTAAGGTCTGGTTAGAACTCAAAGAAAATGAGTGGTAGATAATAATGAGACCAGACCTTGGGGGCATAAAGACTATTTCCCTTTCTAGTTTCCTTAAAATTAAAGTACTTAGTTATTAAATTTCTTTTTTAACATTACTGTATTTTATTCAAACAAACATACAAATATTTGGGCATTCATTTATTTATTCTTATTTTTAGTTTTATTTTCATGCTTATATATATCAATTTATGCATTCTGACTACTTGTAAATATGCTACATTCAGATTTAAATTTAACAAAGGGTTAAATTACTGAGTTAATTGGGTTATTGGCTGACCAACTGGAATGTTTATTGTTATATTGGGAGACTTTAAATAGTTTCTTGTTCAAGTGATTTTATACTGTGATGAAATCCTGACACTTTTTTGGACGAAAGCGCTAAGTTTTAATAAAGTTTTCTACATTTACTGTGTGTAGTACTGGTTTACTGATCAATTCATTTTGGAGGAGACATTGACTGAGTGAGAATGTGCAGTTTATTATTTCTAAAACAGTTCCCAGAAAACCTGACTGAATTATGTGCCCACCTAAAGGCAGGTAGCACTGGTCTAATGTTTTTTGGTGGCCTCCATGATGGTTGCAGTAGCCACTAACTTATATGTTACATAGTTTTGAAATGATTAGTGTAAATATGAATACGCAGCCACTATCCATCTGCTTAATAAAAATTTAGGGCAATAAGTAAGATGGAAATAACATGCATATGCCTCTGGTACTTTTGCTTTCAGAGCATTAAACTACTTAATACACATGAATCTCTTCCAGAGGATCCTGGTAGAGCAAGCCATGGAAACTTTGTGCATGCCTCACATGCCTGAGTCAAGGAAACAACTGAAGACTTTCATGGGTGTTTGGTTCAATATTACTAACATGGCACAGGCATTACCCTTAGGAGCCATGCCTGACATGGTCCATTCAATCTTGAGGCAACTTGAAGGCATCCTTCCACAACACTCCCTTTGATTGTACAACATTATTTGTATCTTCAATGGAAGACAAACTGATGAGGTGTGAACAAAAAGGGAAAATGCTGTCTGCCACAGGAGTGTACTTTGGGAGCCCTCAATGTCCCTTTAGCAGGAATCAAAAGGGTTCCAAATCACCTTGGTTCAGGAAAACCCAGAGTCAGAACTTTGATTCCTCCTCCTATAGGGATGGCCATTGTAGAGATGGCCCTTCAACCACATGCTTGTAGGGGGTCTGCAAACACAGGTATTTTGGGGACTGTCTTCTAGTAAACAACCCCAATGTCCCTGAAGGTTTTCCTTGGCGGTCCACATTTGAAGGCAGTCAGAGGTAGATATCACTCCATCTGACTGTGTGGATGGCCATCATACAAGATAAGTAGGTGAGGGAGAAAAT
The DNA here is from genome assembly GCF_019279795.1 of Protopterus annectens. Classification (NCBI taxonomy): domain Eukaryota; kingdom Metazoa; phylum Chordata; order Ceratodontiformes; family Protopteridae; genus Protopterus; species Protopterus annectens. Next base: position 670,678,168 of record NC_056733.1, read on the forward strand.
ATTCAGAGGCTATATTATACACTTTTTCCAATTCCCACTACTTCAGCAATACACAGATATTCCACCTCGCCAGTTCAAAGGGTCAAAAAGAGAGGTTTCTCTCCTTCTTCTTCTTCAAAAAAAATAGAGATCCAGGGATCTAAACCTTGTCATCATGCTGGAGGGGTAGGTTCCTGACCCAGAGACTCCCCATACTCTGGAATGGACTGCCCATACATGTCAAGCAGAGCGCCCCCTTGGCCCTCTTCAAAAGGAACCTTCATGATTGGATGAGAGATAGGAAATTCACCCCGGGGATCACTTCAGTCACTCTGCTAGACAGGGGTCCAGGGAAGTAAATATTGTGGGAAGAAATATCCAGGAAATTGTTATGGCTACGCTTGTATAGGCCCTAGAGACGATAGCCTAATACCAACCTATAAACCTATGAGAGATATTCAGGAGGTCCTACAAGACCAGCAGTGGTCAGGAATCTATTCCAAATTCCTTTTAGTACCAAAAAAGGGCAAGGACCTGAGGCCAATACTGAACTCCAGTGGCCTAAACCTTTATGTCAAAAAGACCTCCTTCAGAATGGTGACAGTGCAAGTGATTTTGCCCTGTTTAAAGGCAAATGATTGGATGTGCTCCATAGACCTTCTGGATGCTTAACTCCACTTGAAGACTGCAAAAGAGTCCAGAAGGTTTTTGTGCTTTCAGCTAAGAGCCAGGCACTACCAGTTCACAGCCTTGCCCTACAGTCTCTCCACAGCCACCCAGGTGTTCACCAAGTGCAAGGCACTAGTCACAGCTCATTTGTGATTAAAAAAGATCCATGTCTTCTCATACCAGGCTGTTTCAATCTTCAGTGCAGCAGCTAAAGAGGCCTTACTAGCAACCAGAAATAGCTTTTTACAGTTTTGTGTATATCTGGGTATATATACAAATAAAAAAAAAAATCATGTCTGTAACTGACAGAACAGTTTACTTTCATAGGTTGCCATCTGGCTACAACAAGTTGCATAGTAAACCTTCCCTTAGCACAAGTTCATTCTATTAAAAACACAGTCCAGATCCTCCTAAACAAATGTTGCCTCAAGCTTTTTGGTTATTAGGGATTTGGGCCTCATGGGGTCCTCCATAGTCATGGTTAACCATGCTCAATTTTATATGAGAATTATTCCACAGTTACTCACTTCACAATGGTCCCAGTTAATAGATACATCCTTCCACTCCAACCCACATACCTCAGACCCACAAGATTCATTTGATAACCACATTGGAGTGTGCTAATTCCTTTGTAATGCCACTTCCAACAGCTGCAACGACCTCAGATGCTTTTTTTCTGAGGTGGTAGTGGGGAGCATTTTGAGGTGAGGATGACCCAAGGACTTTGGAGACAGACAGAGGCCAAATTACAGGAGAACCAAGAAGGGCAGAAGATTAATTGTTTACTCACCAACAGCTCAGATAATCAGCAAATTTGTGAAATTATTAATAAATATTGGCTGATACTCCTGGAAGATGGGAAGCTTAAAGTATTAGTGGGAGAAAAACCAAGATTCGTTTATAAAAATAAAAAGAACTTGAAACAGTTACATTGCCATAAAGATGGTCATCATAAAAGATTCCCTGAACCCACAGGAATGAGAAAATGTGGGAGATGCAAAGCATGCCCACATATTAATCCGGTAATAGGATTTAGGCATCCAGTAAATGGCAAAGAATATAATTTCAAGGTATCTGCCACATGTAACACCAAACATCTAGTATACTTAGTGACCTGTAAACAGTGTACAGCATTTTATATAGGGAAAATGGACCAACAATTCATAGACTGTATTTTAAGGCACCTTAGAGATATTTTACATGAAGAAGTTCAAAATAGTTTGGCCAACCATGTGAAATGTTTTCCTACACATTCTTTCTACTTCCAAGCTGTGGATATAATTATACCAAGTCCCAGAGGAGGAGATGTGAAGAATCTAACAGAAACCCGAGAAATAAAATGGATCACTAACCTTAGAGCACGCAAGTATCCAGGGTTAAATGCTGTAGTTCCCCTTAAACCTGTGTTAAAAAATAGGCATATATCCATTAGTTGATTATCTGAGGAAGGCTTGCTCTTTAAGTGTTTAATGAATTGAAGCTACTGAAGGCGTGTTCAAAATAAATGTTCCTGATAGGTACATAGATGTTTAAAACATTCAGCACAAACCTAAAAGTTTTACTGAACTGAAGGTGGCCTGAATAGGTTGAAATTGCTTTTTTTCTCTTTTACCTTTTGGTTTTAAATGAAGTTTTACGTTTAAATAAAGCCAAAAGTTTTAAATTTTCAACATTAAGGTTTCAACGCTATCTTCTAGCTCTGTGGTGGTCAACCCAGGAATATTTTCTGTTTTTTTCTCACCTGATTGCACCTGGGAAGACCTTTAGCAGCTAAGGAAGTTTTTTTTCTGCCAAATTACAAATTAATGTCTTGTAGTTGGGGGTGGTTCACCTTGCATTGCAGGATTTTCAAAACTTCCTACTTAATGGAGAGTTAGTAGTCCAGTTAGACAGTATGTCTGTATTATGGTACATTAACAAGTAAGGGTCTATATTAGAACATCGAAGTTTCAAAACTTTGAATGTTCTAATATCGACCCCTATTCAGCGAAAACTGAAAACATGGAACATACAGAACAGCAAATTTTTTCCTAGGGAAAAATTTGCTGTTCCAAAACACATACACACAACACAAGCACACCAAACAAACAGCAATCCACACACATACACCTAAAATCTTACACCTAACCCTACACTAAACTATACACACACCACTAACATCCACTTACCTTAACCCAAACCCTAACCCTAAGGTCCATAACTATCACACACACTCACCTCACCCGCGCCCTAACCCTAACTCACCTAGCCCACCCTAACCCTCACATCCACACAATCGCACACTTACCTGACCCACGCCCTAACCCTAACTCACCTAACCCGCCCTAACCCTCACGTCCACACAATTGCGCACATATCTAACCTGCACCCTAACCCTAACTAACCTAACCCGCACTCAATCGCACACTTACCTGAACCTGACCTGTAACCTTCCACCACAGCTCTGAAGATACCGAAGCAACAGAAACGGTCAACCAAATTCTTTCCCTAGGGAAAAATTCGGTTTTCTGTTGCTTCGACATTTTCAACTTTCACTGAATAGGGGTCGATATTAGAACATTCGAAGTTTTGAAACTTCGATGTTCTAATATAGACCCAACAAGTTTCCCTCTGCAAAGAAGCCATGAAATTCTAGAAATGGGTGATAGATATGCATTAATCTTTTACTGTGATGCACATTCATGGGAAATCTAGCTCTTTAATGGACAGGTTCAGCAGGTTTATCTTCCTGCCTCTCGAGTGGTGTCTCAGTCCATCAGTGGATATTGACTACTAGGGTCAGCCTTGTTGTGATGTATTTGCTTCCCCAAATGCAGTTACTATTTGCCCTGATACTCTTCAAGGGTCAGTTACTGAGAGATGCTCAAGTCTGCCTGTCTGTCTGTGGCCCCCTGATCTTATTTATGCCTTTCCTGCAATTCACCTCATTTCTGCTATCCTTTTGAAAGCCTCAAAGTCTGAACTCACAATCATTCCCATTGTTCCACTCTGGTCCAGGGAAAGGTGGTTTCCCCTACTAAGACCACATTTAAGGGAGCCCCCTTGGCTTCTAGATCCTAAACTGGATCTTCTCTCACATCCATCCAACCAGCTTTACCCTGACCTTCAGCATCTCGACTAACTGCATGGTATTTCCATTTCCCATGATGGCCTGTGATTCCTCCCTTTCTCAGCTTTTTTTTACATTTTACCTGCTTCTCAGATGCAATTCACCTTTAAAATATAGTAGAAGTAAATGAAAATGTTTCTCAATATGGTCCACATAATGTGGTTTAGGTCACTTTTCTGCCTCCATATCAGATGTTTTACAATTTCTTTCCACTGTATAAAGCAGTCCATAGCCATTCTACTATTAAGATACACTAATCATCCAAGTGCTCTTTTTTATGGTTTCAAAAACAGTACTGGCTTCACACAAATTTTGCAAAGCTTTTCTTAGAGGTTATTTCATCTCCATCCTCCTGTCAAAGATCCTATCCCTACATGGACTTTGATTTGGAGTAAAACAAGGCCTCCATTTCAACCATCATTTTCTGTAGATCTCAAATTTCTATCACAGAACATATTATTTTTGGTTGCTATTATTTTAGCCAGATAAATTTCAGAACTCATGCACTGTCTTCCACTCTGCCCTATTTAGTATTTCAGAAAGAAAGAGTCGCCTTGACAACCAGTCCTTCCTTTATCCCTAAAGTGGTAACAGAATCTAAGTTAAACCAGCTATTGTATCTCCCTGTACTTTTTTCTTAATCATTGCAACAAAAGAAAATATGTAGGATAAATCCTTTGTTGACCAGGTTAGTCCCATTAGACTAGGGCCTCTTTGTAGGGGACACCCTAAGTGATACTTATACTACTGGGGGAAATGTGGCCAGGGCATCAGACACTTCCTCTACTCTCTTTGATAGGCACCATGGGATCTTTTATATCTACCTGAGCATCAACTCAAGCAGATGGGGCCCTAGTTTAATGTCTCATCTGAAGGACAGCACACTCAGGAGTGCAGCACCCTTTAATGCTGCACTGCAGTGCCAGGAATCCGATCACCTCAAGTGGGAATAGAAATCACAGCCTTCTGATCTTCCAGCATCAAAGGCGATTATGCTACCTCTTGAGTCACTGACACAGCTGGATCGAGTCACTGACACAGCTGGATCGAGTCACTGACACAGCTGGATAATGCTGAAGAGTAGTTATTGGTTGTTAAACAGACAGCTTAGATTCTCCCAACACAGATCTGAACTATTCAGAAGAAAATCTCAATTATTCATATCCTTTTCTTCTAACAAAATGGTCTGAAAGGCTTCAGCCAAACAGTATCCAGATGGCTAACCGATTGCATCACTTTTGTCCTTTCAGGTCACACATCTGTAAATGAACATTATTTGCAATCTCAGAAGTGCCTTGTACAAAAGCTTTTGAATACACTTTACATAGTTTTGCGGTCTGTTGCCAAATAAATTTATTTACTGTGGTCATATTCAAAGAATTTCTCATAGCCGTACACTTGATTGGCATTCCTTTTCTAAGCTTCCTTGTTCAGTGCATTTGTAAATGCTTTTGACAAGTAGGCATCTGGACTATTCTTTTCTCAGATGACAGATCTTGTAGCACTGTGAGTGGCATCTACGTGTAGCACAACAGATTCATTTCACATTTTAATATTCAGCTTTGTAAGATAGCCACGGTGGTGCAGTGGCTAGCATTGCCACCTCACAGCAAGAGGCTCTCCAGTTTGATCCTTGGCTGGGGTGCCTTCTGTGCGGAGTCTGCATGTCCTCCCTGTGGTCGCGTGGGTTTCCTCCAGGTGCTCCGGTTTCCTCCCACATCCCAAAGACATGCTGTAGGTGGATTGGACAATCCAAATTGGCCCTAGGTGTGAGTGCATGTGTGTGTGCCTTCTGTGGAAGGTTGGGTGCCGGGCTGGCAACTCAACACCGTAAAACTCCACTGCCAATCATGAGCGGACAGGTGATCTGCTGTGGCGACCCCTAACTGGGAAAAGCCGAAAGAAGGAGAAAAATATTCAGCTTTGTAGCTAGAGTCTTGCACATTTTAAGCTCCTTACCTGTTGATGGCTCCATTCTCAGGTTACAGTCCGCTGAAATATCTTTCTTATGTCTTACAGATATCTTTATAAACAAAATTTGCAAGATAACTGCATAAATCCTTGACATTTCTGTAATGTTTGTCTTCTGGTCTTGGTTTTGCCTTTTGCAGAGTTGCTTTAATATTTTCGACCTGTCACTTTTATGTTTTTCCTTAATTCACATGAAGCAAAGGTACTGTATCTGCATCCTGTCACAGTCTTGTATCTGAGCTAACACTAACAGGTCATCAGTTTTATTCACAACACTTCTTTAAGCCTTCAAAGTCCTATGTATCAGCCCTTTGGAATTTATCTGCTGGTAAAGAAATACCAAATTAAAGTGTATTTTCCTAATAGCATATTAAATATACATATTTTGGAGCTTTGCTCAACTAGCTAAATCTGTATAAACACATTGTTTGCATCTGTCATTGAAAATAACTTATTATTTGCCATTGTTGAGAGCTCTTCAGCTTAAGCAGCGGGAAGTGTTCTGTTGTAATTTCACTATTCATAACCTTGCTTATAAATGTAAATGTTGTCTTTGTTTATAACAATAACTATTCTATCCAACCATTCTGTGGGCTGTTGTTGCTTCTCTGTGTGACACCTAAGCTATCTGCTTCAGTTCTACTCCTGAGAGATACTGGTACTTAGAACATGTGTTACTATCTAGCGCAGTCAGGATGTGTTTGAAGATGTTTTTTTTCTTGCAAACATCCCAAGCCCAGAAATAGATCTACATAGTTGTGAAGAACATTGCTGGTGTGGCCAGAGTCAGATCATGGCCAAGTGGGGCCTAAGCAGGGAATGGACAGACCTCCCCGTGCAGCCATTTCTGGTGTCCCATTACTTGTCCCCCCCAATTGCCATAAACGCTGCTCAGAACTGTCATTGTACATACTATTTTCTTTTCTTTTGGAATGATGGCGGAGTTATGGATTTAATTTAAAACTTTTAATTTAAATATCCTGTGTTGACCAGGTTATTTTCACTAGGCTAGTAGCATCTTTTCAGGGGAGACCCTTGGTGGTATTTATAATACTAGGAAAAATTTGGCCAGGGCATTGGGGAACTCTCTTACTCTTTTTGATAGTTCAAGTGGATGTAAAATATCTCTTGCATCTACTATTAATGCAGAGTAATGGGCCTCAGTTTAACATCTCATCCAAAGGAAGATACAGTCAGGAGTGCAACCTCCCCTTAAAGTGCGCTGTAATATCAGCAATCCACCCACATGGCATGGGAGCAGAACCTACAGCCTTCTGCACTAAAGATAAGTATTCTATCTGTTGTACTGCTAATACTGCTTTGAAGTTCTATAGCACAAACACTGACTACCATTTGCTAAACAAAACAATTGCACATTGAAAACAGACTTAGCATGAGCAACAATAAACGTATCTTCTCTTGAAGCTTACATTCCTTGACGATGCACTGAAGCTAACATTCCTTGAAAATGCACTGAAACTCATATTCATTAAAAAAACAGCCCTGCAGTTTTAAACATGTTTTCCATTAAGCACTGAAACAAAATGTATGAATCAATTTCCCCGGGATTCATGAACCTTGCGCCAGGCGCACGCATGGCGTAGGCGCCACAATGCCAGACATGGCCGCCGAGCGATTCAGGTACGATCCAAACCCACGTGCATCAGCGGCGTACGCCGGAGTTGCGCCGCCTCCGGCGTAGGTATGTTAAATACCCCATGTGCGGTGTTGCACCATGCAAATGAAGGCAAGTAGCGATTCATGAAGTGGCGCGGGCGTAGCATAACAGCACGGCAATGTAAACCAAAAAAAACGGTTTACATATATCCAAACATGACATAGGAGTAACGGAAGGCTGCCAACGTCATGTGTCATAGTGGTGCAACATGGCAATGTGGAAAGAAACCAAGAATGTCAAAGGAAAACCAGCAGAAAATGTAAATAACCACATAAATGTCATGAACACAAAAACCACAGCAGAACCCCAGGACATGTCCGCGGAAGGTGAGGAACAATGAAGTAATATGACAATGCCATAAAAGAGCAGTATAAGACACATCAGCATCACAGCCACAATACACCATAGTATGAATGGAAAGCCACAAGCACAGCCCAAGGGTTGCCAAGGAGTGGCGCCGGTGTCTGGCGCCGTAACCATGTATTAGTAGTCAATGCCATGCAAATGAGGCAGATAATACTGAATCGCAAAACCCCCGCCGGCATAAGGCTGCACCAAACGGCGCAGCGGTAAAACACCGAGGAGTGGCCTAGAGGGAATACCTGTCAATCGCAGAGGGGTGTGCCGCTGTAGGAGGAAGACATTGGAGCCCAGCAAACCTGGGCTGTACAATGCACATCACAGCATCAGGACCGGGCGTGTGAGGAAATAGATGCGCTGAGAGTATACAATGCGCGCACAGATGCATGTGCACGAGGATGACGACGTTCCCCAAACCAGTCATGTGACGGCCGCCCCGTCAACAACCATGGATACAGGAAGGTGATGCGGAGAATATGAGGAAATGCGGAAGCAGTGTAATTGGAGTCGTAATGAGCAATTAACACCAATCAACCGACGGAGGGCAATCGGCGGCAGCTGACAACTCTGCATGCAGAAATCTGCAAAACGGGAAAGGGGAGGAATATGAATGCAAAGAAAGTAGTGGATGTTGCAATAATGCAAAGAGCGAAGAACCGATACAGCACAGCCAAGGAGAGAGTTAGCATAACGGCGGCAGCAGACAAAATGCATTACATGTCATGTGCCTGCAGGATGCACTCCCGTAAATAGTAGGTGCAACGTGCAGAAACAGTAAAGTAAGGTGTAAAGCTAAACCAATTCAGGCAAGTGTAATGTAACACCAAAGGCAACAGCGTTGCAGTGCCAACGGTAAAACACGGTAGATAACCCACAGATACGGCAGCAGAGACACACCCAATGACATCACCGGGTGTACAGCACAACACTATAAAGTGGGAATGCACACAACACACAGCGTAAATTCCCAAACGCTGCGCCTTACGGTGTAAACACACGGGGAACTTTTAAAATGTATATGTTGGGTGCTGCCATGGCCGTGATGCATCAGCATGTGCTAGAGACAGACGGAGTTGCGGAGGAGGGTGCCGACAACTACCGGAGGCCTCAGAGGAGAAGGAGAGTGTTCAGACCAAGGGTGACCTACCAGGGGCTGCAAGACCTGGAGATAGTAGAGCGTTACAGGGTGGACAGGGACACGTTACAGCAAATAGTGGAGCTGTGCCGGCCAAGCCTGAGAACAAGAGACAACAGAGAGGAGCCCATCCCAGTGGACACAAAGGTATGTGTAAGCTTGCGAATACTGGAAACAGGTACCTTTCAAAGGCCAACCGGGGATATAATGGGCATCTCACAGGCATCAGCATCCAGGGTACTACACCAGTTTCTGGATGCCATGTTACGACATGCCCATGAGTATATATACTTCCCAGATCTCAGGAGGAGTTGGCTAGCAATATGCGCCACTTCCACCGTGTGGCACAATACCCGGAGATACTGGGTGCGATAGACTGTACGCACATAGAAATCAAGTCACCACCCGGTGAGCAGGGTAGACGCTACATAAACCGCAAGGGATTCCCCTCCATCAATTGCCAGGTCGTGTGCAATGCGCAGGGCATTATCATGGATGTGTGTGCTGGCAGCCCCGGAAGCTACCATGACTCCCATATCTGGCATGCCTCACAGCTGTATCAGGTATTCGCCAGGGGGGACATCACACAAGGTCACCTTGTGGGGGATGCTGGCTACGCATTGGAGCCGTGGATGATGACACCCATCAGAAATGCACACACACACATGCAAGAATGCCATAATGAGGCACACGCACAAACCAGAATAATCATAGAGCGTGTGTTTGGGATGTTGAAATCACGGTTCCGGTGCTTGGATACATCTGGTGGAGCCTTGCAGTACTCTCCAGGCACATGTGCCCACATATTCATAGTATGTGCTATGCTACATAATATGATCCTGCGGAAACAGCTGCAGCAGGGACATAATGGTGTAGGGCCACCAAGCCCGCCACAACTGCCAAGGCAAGCACAGGCACAGGGCGTTCAGCGCCATGAACACACTGTGCCAGCCCCAGTAGGCAGACGGAGGCGTACCCAATATGCCTATGCCTTGGCAAAGAGGGAACGTATAGCACATACTCTGACAGCATAGGCCCCATGGACTGACACCTCCCTACCTGCACACACAGTGAAATGGACGGCACACAAACATGTCCGCCCATAATGTGTACTGTATGGGCGGTCCCATGTGCGACTCCAACATAGGTAGCACCCAAACACTGCACAACCAACAGCCAGCGGAGCATGGAACACCAACACCTCAACCGCACGCGGGTCCGACAGCAGACGGCGAGCCGTATGCTGCCACGCTCATGCAAGGTGTCTACATATGTACATATGTGCATACACAAATATGGATATAGATATCATTACACACGTAGAAATATATGTT